>NC_133009.1:31685704-31991356 GCF_048564905.1 Vicugna pacos
GCTATAAATTTGGTCATTAGATGTTCCAACTGATTACAGACAGCTACTGTGTTATTCTTGAATTCAGTGACTGGATGTTAAAGTTCATCTCATATAAGAAAGTGTCAAGGGGAGTAAAAAAAATAGTAAACTTTATGAACAGAAACTGTTACTCAAAAGGGACATGGAAAAGAACCCTGATCCTTGTCTTACCTGAAAGATAAGATTTACAGACATGAGACGGAAAGCGTTGTGTAGCAAAAAGATTTGAAAAGATCTATTTAGGGGGAAAAAAAAAAGAGTACATCTCCAAGGAGAAATCAGGGTGGTCTCTGTCTCCCCTTCCTCTTAGACCCTCACTCAGAGGTGGTCTCTTGATTGACTGACGCCTCATGGCTGGAATGCTTAGTCATGTTTGGCCCTTTTGCACGTGTCTCTACCCATGGTGTCCACAGAAAAACCCATGGTGGGGTGGGGGACCTAAACCGCACTGTTAATTATAATAGAATGAGCATTGGATCGTGTCCTGTTATGTCCTCTCTGCTACCGCACAGTCGCAGCTGTTGGGTTCTAACTGGTTTCTTGCTGGCACAAATTTAGAGGAAGTAAAGTCCCTTTGTGCTGGAGGCGGGCACAGTGCCATCTTCCAGACCCTCCTCTCACTCCTCCACTCGTCTGCCCAGTGCCCACACTTATCTAACTACCTAACAAAATAAAATATTTTAGCTGATACAATTAATTTTAAATAAAATTTAAAATAGCGATGTATCATGTAACGTTATATATTTCAACACCATTATTTTTGAATGAAAGTAAACTTAATTCAAATTAAACAGTGTCCCTAACTCTTGGCAATTTACTCTAGCACACGTTCTGGCTTCATGTGTTTTATCCTTCATTCAACTCAAAGTAAGGATTATCCCTAGTAACTACAAAGGAAAAGAGACAGTAAGTCCTGTACCATGAAGCTTACATCTGAGAACTGCAAACTCTTGGTAACAAACACACACACACACACACAAACTCTAGCATGGCTTTTTCAGCTCCAGGTTGTAACCTTTAGATGACCCAGGCATCCCTAATGATCAGAATGCTCAACATTGCCAGAAGTATTTACTGTTTGTGCAGCAAAAACCTGTAGGCCCCAACCTCCCTTTTCTTACAGCATTTACTGTAGAGAACTTGCAATTGTAAATCACTTTTTGGCCCCTCTGAGATGTAAATCTTTTACAACCTAGAAATGTCTTTCCAAGGAACTGGGAGCCATACCTTTGAAATGCAATCAAGAATGTCCTTCAAACAAATTTACAGTTACCAAAGGGAAAGAGTCGGGGAGGGATCAATTAGGAGTTTAGGATTAGCAGATGCACACTACTATGTACAAAAAAGATAAACAGCAAGCTCCTATGGTATAGCACAGGGGAGCATACTGAGTACCTGTAATAACTTACAATGAAAAAGAATATGTGTTTGTGTGTGTGTGTATACATTTATATATGACTGAATCACCATTCTGTACACCAGAAACAAACACATTGTAAATCAACTATACTTAAAAAAAAAAAGAATCCTCTTCAGTACTTTTCCTTTAGCACATTCCAGCATTTTAAAAGCCTCTCACCTTTTATTTAAGCAGAGTTGAGCTCAGTTTACACTGCAGTCTCGCTCTCCTACTGCAGTAGTCCAAACAAAATCCAGCCACCTTTGACAAATGCCCAGCTCTGTTTCTCTCTGACGGAGTCTTCGTGCTCTGACTCAGACTGGGATAGGAACCACCCTGGACTGTGGGACAAAACCAATGCGCCTTCCAGCACTCAGAGACCTCTGTCTGCTTGCTTACTTGTGTATGTGGTGGCACATTCGACTCCTGCTCTGATGTCCCAGAGTGACGTCTGTTTTGATGCTTAAGTTTCTGTGTGTATTCTGAAGCTGGCTTAGAGGTCCAGGCTTCCCTGTTTGCAAAGTATCATTAGTTAACCTGGAGCCTTCTTAGTTGACTAAAATCCCCCCTTCTTAAATTCTGCCTACTATGCGCTTCATCACTATGGCCCTAGTTCTATCCACTTTCTTTCTTGCTGGAAAAATTTTAGTAGAGACTTTTGAGCAAAAATCTTGATGTACAGTGATCTGCTTACTTGCCAAAGAGGCCAAAACAATGCAAGTAACTCAAAACTCACCCAAACTGTCAAGGCTCTTAATTGTCTTCAGAAAAACCGTCTAATGCAGTAAGTCCCCTGCTGCTCCCACAGCAGCCCATCCTCCCCTTTGAGCTCTTCCCGGTGTCCCTCTCTCCCTGAGTGTCCTCTACCAGCTGCAATTCGAGCCCCTCAACTCCCTGCAAGCATAAAGTTCACCAGGGCCCCCATCTTCTGGAGATAAATCCCAAACTTCAGCCAAAACCTCCTCTTAAACAAAACCAAAGGTTAGAAAAAAACCGTGAAAAACATACTTGACAGCAAGTTCCAGAATTGTGATCACGACACTTGCTTAGATTGTAAGGAGAAAAGGTACTGAATCCTGGGTTGCCTGGCCCTCAAAAGGAGGGGGAAAAAAACTGAAGCTCCCAGTACCTTACAAGATTATTGATTCCCCTCCAAGGATGGAAATGCCTAAGACTCTCAACTGCCACTAAACCCAAAAGGAGAAATGACTCTAGAAAGTGAAGGACACTACCACATTTTCCATCAATACAAAGGCATTATATTCCACCGTAAATACCAACTCATTTCCCACCTCCCTTCCTTGCAGTCACAAACCTTGATCAGCAAAGGATTTTGATAATCTACCTCATGATGTAGCTCCCTCTCAGCCTCTTACCATTTCTATGGAATCTGCTGAAAGCTCAGCACAACTTTCTTCTCAGTCACACTATCACAGCAGACCTGTTACGAGGGATCTCCCCATGAACGGGAGGATCGGAATTCACTGTGGCCCCGGCGTCCCTAACGATCAGAATGCTCAGCACTGGGGCTCCTGCTACAAGTCCCGGCTCCTCCCAGCGTGTGCCTGTCTGTAATACGTACACACTCTAACCTGCAGGCTTTCTACCTCAAACACCTCAGCAACATCACTGCCAAAGTTTTCCCAGAACGAACCCTCTCTACCATCTCTTCTGATAGAGGGGCACCTTTCACCGGCAAGATTATGCAGGAAACTGAAGAGGCCACACGCATTAGTCAAAACGCCACTGCCCTCAGCATCCTCAGTCATCAGACATCACACAAAGAGCAAAACTGGCTGAACTGGTGGAAGAATTAAACTCACCACAGTCACAAGTGTTATGACCCTAAGATCCTGACCCCTACACCTCCTCATAGGTTAGCCCCCTTTGAAGTCACTGCGGGGAGACCCATGAGAATGCTCAACTCACCCTGGCTAACAAGGGACTCCACTCTAACTGATCCCTACACACACAGTCAGGATTAATTAAATACACCCAGTCACTTAATCAACGAGAAGGCAACACTGTCCTTCCTGTCAAACTCTCTGATCAACCCTAACATGATCCACAAGTGGGAGATCTGGTATTTTGGAAATGGAAACGTAACCTTAAACCCAGTCTTCTAATCACGATGATGTCTCCGCCGTGTATGAGGCTGTTAGGAAGGGCCCGGTCTCCCAGCCCAAGATACAAAAGGGCAAGATATCGCCTTCTCCTTCCTCAGGAACAGGCACTCGGCCTAAGCTCAGCAAACCGGACGTTCGACCCATGTCCCAAAGATACAGGGACCAATAAGACATTGCTCATGCGGGTGGCACTCGGAGTCCCCTGAGGGCAGCGTCACTGACAGTTCAGTGGCGGTGAGGTCAGGGTGGCAGGAGGGGGCTGCCAAGAGCACGGCCTGGCCAGCTGTCCCCGAGCACACTCACTTTGGCTACATTTTGCCCGAAGGCTCAACTTTCTAGTATTCTAAGCTCTCTCCTTCTGCCTTTTGATACCCAAAACCACCCACTTTCCGTGCTATCTGTTCATTTTCTGCTTCTTAGCTAGGTTGGTTTCTATCGCTCGCGTCCAGCTTGCTCACTGAAGCACCGCTTTTCCTGGCCCAGCCCCACCTGTCGGACTTCCCGCTCCATCTCAGACTCGATTTCCTTACTTCCCTGCTTTCATTCCAGTTTCTGCACTTGCAGTTCCTTCTCCTTTATAACGCTATTATCTTCTCAATTCAAATTAATGTCAACTAATTTTTCAAAACCTGAGCCTACAGTTGCATTTCCTTTTTCTCCTTGACGGTGTTTCACCTCCTGATTTAAAGATGCAGCATCACTTAACCTCTCCTTTCTCACACTTCTCACTGCAGCAGTTTTATATGTTTTTGTTTATTAAATGCACACTCCACCATTCTGTAAGTTTTTTGAGGATGGAGACTGTCTTTTTTCCCATTATAGCATTTCTAGAACGTATGACAATGTTTTCTACAGAGAAGGCATTAAATAAAAATGTGTTGAATAAATAAATGATTTAATAAATGGAAAAAAACCCATTTTTTTCCTTAACCTACTTTCTGGTGAGATACATGTAGTTATCAGCTAAGAATGTTAGTTTGTTTATTCTCAGTGAATATCTTTGTTGTGGCTATAAAATCCAGAGTTAGAGATCTCTTTTGCATGAATTGATGTAGAGAGACCTTACCTTCCTGTTAAATTCAAGTCGATAGCAATAATGGCAGTAAAAAAGCAATTAAAGGGGAATAATTACAAAATGCCTAAATTCCCGACGAAGCTTGAGTCTGTCCCTCCTCCTGTTTCATGAGGATGAAAAGCAGCAACGATGTAACTACGTGACAGAGGAACAACGGACACTTCTTGTACTGAAATTCTCTCCACTGGCCTCTGCAGGCCTTTGGATGTAAGGACATCTCCTGGGTCCTTTTTCAACCTGGGTTCTTCTTTCCTTCCCTGGAATCTCTCAGAAAGCCCCACAGGCAAGCGAGGGCCCTGCACTCCTTCCTGTGAGAAGGCATCTCTCCCATTACCTCTAAAGGCCATTTACAATCACCTGGCCCCCTAAAGCTAAAGAGGGGTATCTCAAAGAGTTATTTTAGGCCTGTTTCTGATGTAAGCCAACAGGAACATGGCGTGTACTTACGAGTCATACTAGCCCACCAGGGAAGAGGACTGCACACAGCTCAAAGGTCCCTGGTGAAAATGAAGCATGCTAGCTTCTTGCCATGGTCCTTTCATTGGGAAATTTCAGTGATTACAGGCAGTCTGTATGGATTTAGGAGCACTCAGTCCTAACTACCTGTCACAGTATTTCAGTGACACATGACACAGAGGAGTTATTGTCACACGACTCGACGTGAAGGCACACTTTTTTTCCCTCATATAAGATTTACTAATAGTTTTTATAAATTAAGAAAGCAATAAACACAATAGCAGTAAGTCAAATGTATAAACAGCCCTTGGAAAACACTACAACAGTCAAGCAAAGGAAATTAAACGAATGCAGTATTAACCCTACTTTTCTATCTGAACCAGATGAGAAACGTTTCAGGGTATGAGGTCAAAACTAGCTGGTTTTGTTGTCATTGTTGCTTTTTGCTGTCCTCACTACTTAACCATTCCTCTCACCTACAATCTGGATACTGTTTGCTTTTGAATGTCTCCAAGCAAATTAAACAAGAACATTAGGGAGTAAGGAGATCAAAACGAGAGAAGACACAGCACCAATAACGAAAATTTGAAAATTAATTTTAAAACAGAGGATGCCCTTAATAAATGTGTATCTTACTATATCTTGTTGCCTGTAGATTTTTTAACAATAACTAAGAACACGTATAATTTTAATTGATTTAGCACTAACCACTGCCTTTCCAACTCAATTACAGAAATGCTATCCATTTAACTCATTTAAATATGAAAAATGTATTTCAATCCAAAATCCCAACAACCTGTTTTTAAAACTTCTCTCTTCTGCACTGCTGTTCTCTTTTCTTCTGCCTTCAGCTTTCTCCACGTTTCCTCCTTCTCACCTACCTTGAGCTACCTGTCTTCCTTCAATCTGCAGTGTCTCCCTGCCTGTCTCTGGGAGACAAGCGCCTCCTCGCCTCCCCTCTCATTCTCTTCTTACCCCATCAGAATTCCTTTTATTCCCTTCTTAACTACTTTTTCTAAAAGTTACATTTTCTTTTCTCTTTTTCAGGGGAGGAAGAGTATGGGCTATTTGGAGACGGAAAACCAAGACAAAAACCTTTCACCTCTCCTCACCTGAAAATAATTGAAAATCTTCAAGAAATGACAGTATTTGAATTGTATTCTATATTGAGGTTTATGTTAAGGTCAGGAATCTTGGCTGAAATCTTTACTGCTTAAAGCAGGAGAATGGAAATGCCAACCTGTCACATGGCTTTGCTTGTAATCTCAACTTACCTGCTTTGGGGATATTCAAATTGTCTAATATCAGTTTCTGATGAAACTGTCCCAAGTGTGCTACACTTGTGATTGTGTAAAATCATCTTCATTTCCTGGTGTTAACTGCTTAAAAATATCTACGTCTGTAAGTGTCCATTCCTTCCCTTTCTACAACAGACAACACATCTGACTGTCATTCGGGGGCACTTTCCCTAAAGTGAAACCTAGAAATGAAAGCTGTCTTCACCAACTACAGTGCTGCATTGAAATACAGAAGCCTTCCTAGGCAGCCGCTGAGAGAATATAAATTTCAAACACAAAAATCTTAGGTCAACAACTATATTTAGACATTATAATTACTGCTTCTATCCCCAAGTGATAGAAAAATTTCTCTGAAATATAATACCATTAACGATGCCAACTTTTGTCATAGAATACCATCACAGCATAGTACACATATCCTGTTCTGTGACCCTCATAGCTCTCTAGAGAAAATAAAAATGAACACAAACCACTCGCTTTGTTCTGACTTTATAATGACATACTCTAAGAAATATATTCCTTCATGAATATAATCAGCTTTTATGTTTATACATATGTAATATGTCTCATTAGTGTTTTCTCTTTTTAGCAAAATTAGGCTTCTAAAGAGAAAAAAAAAAGAGCTGTTAGATATTTGCTGAATTACAGAGAAACCTTCAGGACAGGGGCACATATAAAGCTTTAGGGCTTCAGCTCCTGAAACAATTCTGGCATATCTGACACAAATTAGCTCTCTTAGATGGGCAGGTCGGAATCAGGACAGTCTCTACAACTTCCTTCAGGGATACAGTTTTAGCAGGATAGAACTCTGCAGCATTTTTACATGGTGCACTTCAGAAGTAAACTGAACATATTAATCTACACATCAAACAATTGACCTGAGTTTATCATGTGTTCTAGGCACAGGGGATTACAGTGAATAAAACAATGAATAAAAAAAGTTAACATTAAACACAAATAAAATTAAAATTAAACACAAATTAAAAACTAAACTATAGCATGACAAATGGTGATAAATGCTATGGAGAAAAAAATAGTCAAGGAGAACATGGAATACGGGGGTAAAGAGTTGTAATTTTAAATCTGATGATCATGTAAGACTTCCTTGTGAGGGTGAACCTGAGCCTGGGCCCAGTGGAGGAAAGGAAATGAGCCACGAAGCCATGGGGGAGGGGAAGGCTTAAGCCCAGTCAACATCAGAAGCTCTCAGGCAGGGACGAGCTTGGAGAGTTTAAGAAATAAAAAAGAGAACAGTATAACTGGAATGAAGCGAATTAAAGGAGCAAAGGAGGCTCACAAGGTGACAGACGGTGCTAGTTTTTGAAATATACACAGATACAGGTCAAGCAGATGAAACTGGTAAGTAGATTTGACGCACAGTTGCCAACAGCATAGAGAATAACAGATTTGTCCATTCAGGACGGCTTCTAACTCGCTCATCAACATCCGCTCCTGTGCCTCTGACAGTGTCCTGGGCTCTCTGGCTTATTATATATCTTTCTACACGATAACTAGGTATCCAAGTATATAATCCAAGTAATACGTAATTCCCAGTATACACCCTGCTCCACATCCACCTTCAGAGTCCCACAGACGAAATGCCTGTGTGCATGCCCTGATAGCACAGAAACAGCCAACCCCTCCCCATCAAGTTCATGATCTTCCTTCCCAAACTCCTCTGAGTAAATAAAATTGACCTTGATAAAGAAAATCCTCATCATACGGTTCAACATCCATTCTCCTACCTTCTTTAGTATCAGACCCAAACGTGAGCAGAGCTCATGCTTGCTGTCAAAAGAAGTCTGCATTTTCCTAGCCTCTTTTTCAGCTAGTTTGGCAGTGTGACAACTTGGGTGAATCAGGTGTGACCAGCAGTGCTGCTCGGGTCTGACTGTTTCAGGGGAACTAACTCGGTCTGCACTCCTGCTGTTACTTCATCTTCCTGCAGTGCGGATATCCTAAGTCATGTTCTTGAGCCACAGCCTTAAACGATGTGATGGAAATGTGAAGACCGAGCTTTGCATGAGGATGGCGAAATAAAAAGATGAAAAGTCTGGTCACTGCTGATACTACAGACCCGTGATACCAGCTTTGGACTGCCTACCTCCCAATTTCTCTCATGTGAGTTTTAAAAATGACTTTCTTTTGTCTAGCAATTTCTATTTTGAATTTTTATGTCACAATGAGCTGAGCCTAGTTGAGAGGCAATCATTCTTTTATTGGTCCATATTTAGAATCATCTTTTACTCGGCTTTAAGTCATCCTATCTAGTACTGGCAGTTAGCCGTCAAGTTCTAGTTATTTACCTTTGGAGATCCAAACTATCTAAACCATCTCTTCCCTAGGAACTGCCCTGTTCTCATTACTTACAATATGGTATCTACAGTCAGCTGGAAAGAGCTATCCCTCGTGCAGATCCAACCCCTCCCCTCTCTTGTTCTCATTTGGCTGGTCACTTCATTTTATTAGCACCACTTTCAAAGCTGCCCGAAGACAGCTGCAACTTGCCAGTCCATCAGCAGCGTGCTTGGCAGTACTGTGCTCCATGCGTCTCCCATCCCTGCTTACGAATCAGTCGTGGAGATACTTCCCACGTCTGAAGCTGTCAGACATGCTTCTATTTCTACTCTTGCCAATGCCAAGTTGCCCTTATTTTTTTCATCAAAACATCAGCAAGGTGCAGTAATAGAAGTTCATGTGGATGTAAAATAAAACACATGCAATTTGAAATCTTGGATTAAGGACTTCTCAGCAGTTTGAACTTCGGAAATTTTCTTAATCTTTCTGAATATCAACTTTATAATCAGTAAAATGTCAATAAATAATGTCTTGCTAGTACTGGTTAAAAAAATAAGTTCAAAATATGAGCCTAGGGTTGAATCCTTGATGGGCCAAGAGGGAGAGGATTTAACCCTTCTCCTTAAAAATACATAATTATATATATATATATATATTTATATATATATATATAATTTTATTAGCACCATATATATATATATATATATATATATATATATATATACACACACACACACACACACACACACACATATAAAACCTATATGGACAACACACATGTAATAACTGTCTTCAAGTATCAGCCAACAGGCAACTGTCTGTTGTGAAGGGAAACTGTCCGCTTCGAAGGGGAAAACATCACTGACACTTTGTTTCCAGAAACATTCCAGACAAAACGGCAGGTAAAGAATGCCAAGCCGTTCACCACAATCTTGCTGAGTTGAGACAGAATCTAAGATCAGGAAGTCTCAAGTGGCTAGAAATTTCCAGGCCTACAAAAGGCAGGATATAAACAGTAAAAGAGGTCCAGAAATCAACACAGTGGAATGCTCGCACCTCAGATGGATACTAAAACCTAAGCGTGTAAGGTGAAATCCCACAACACCACAGAGGAAAAAGGGAGCTTTATTGTTCACGCGGCTCACACAGGCCTGGTAGGCATTTAAGGTCCTACCAGCCACAGTGTTACTCTTCCTTGATCACTTACAACATTTAGTAGAAAAGTCTGAAGGAAAGACTTTGGTTGTAAGGTTGAATAATTGCCAGGGTAAACGCTACTCTAGACCCACACAAACAAAGCTGATGGACTAGACTTAAAAGAATCCAAGTAAATCATATGTAACTTAGCAGATGTGGCTGGAAGGACTGGACGTCTTCACACAAAGGAAGCAACTTCAGCTTTTACCTTGCACCAGACATACAAAATGTACTTTGAGACTGATGAAGGACCATAGCTCTACACTATGAAATTACAGAAGCAAAAATAAAATACAGGAGAAAATTTCTACAAAATTGGGAGTAGGGAAAGATTTTTAGCACACAATAAACAGAAAACTTAAAACCAAAACATTGTTCAAGCGGATTTTATCAAAATTAAAACTTCCTCAAGACTTACCATTCAGAAAATGAAAAGGCAAGCTATAGCAGGCAAGAAAAATACTTCTCTCCTCCTTTTTTAATTCTCTTTTTTCTTCCTCCCACCCTTCCTTCCTTCTCTGTCTAGTCTATACGTCTCTGATAAAGGATTTTCATACAGAATATATAAAGAATGACTGTGCCTCAATGATAACCGACAAGAACACTGTAAAACACGGGCAAAATATCTAAACAGAGCTTGGGAAAGATGAAAAAATGGCCACCACTACACACACGAAAAAATGCTCAATACTATCAGTTATTAGGAAAATGCAAAAGCAAAAACAAGATACCACTACAAATACACCAGAATGGCAAACATGAAAAAGATAGAAACTTCCAAGCCTTGAAGATGACAGGAGCCACTGACCCTCTCAGGCGCTGCAGGCGGGGCTGTAAAATGGTACCAACACTGAAAACATCTCGGTAAGTTGTCATGAAAGTAAACCCACACCTACCATGTGACCCAGCAAGCACACTTCTGGCTATTTACTCAAGAGAAATGAAAACCTATTTCTATACAAAGTTTTTCACAAAGAATCTTAAAGCAGCTTTATGTGTAGAAGCTTGAAACTGGAAACACCGCAAAACTAGAGACAACCCAAACGTCTGCTCAGTGTCTTAGCGACTGGCTCCTTCTCTGTGTGTGTTCACCTTACTTATCCTTCCCAAAATCGCTACTTCCTTCTAAATATCTTGAGAAAGCTTACAATTATCTAATTAAATGTTTATTAATTGTATCAGAAATTTTCAAAACAGGCTGTTTCATAAGTTGCCGGGAAAACCATGGGTTGACTGATTTGAGGTCAGTTGTGTATCCTCGATCCATTCAGCCTGGACTGGCTGGCCACATGATCCAGAATATGCCACTGATTCTTTTGAAATATATGAGTTCTGCTCTCATCACCTGGGGCTATGGATGGTATCATTTGGTTTAGAAGCATCATATATGTACAAGTATCTGATGCCATGAATAAATTATTTAGTACAAATCATAAATAAGAGAAAGGAAGAGAAGAGAGAAGAAAATAACTTGGATTACTATACAGATGATTTGCCTGTGACAGTTGAAGTGACATGAAAAATTAATGAAAATAATAAAACTAGATCATTCTTCCATTTGTGTATAGCAGGTTAAATATATTTAAATAATGAAGGCAATAATAAATGAATAATACAGTGGAACTGATGCTCAGCCACCTCCCTAACACAGTTTTCTCTTACACAGGTTCACAACTCATGTTCTAAGTCATTTTACAGTATTATTATTGATCTTACTATTATCACAGTATCATTCTAGATACTACATCCTGCAAATGATTTTTAACTGACTGTATTATGATCAACATTGTTTTAGTTTAGCTTATTAAAATCAATATGCTGAAGACTGCCATGTTGATTATCTCTCTAGGTATAGATAAGACATCAATTGTAACAATATAAAGCTATCATGATTTTAGTATAAAATCGTATGTATTTTTTAATGAAGATATTTATATTCAAAATAGCTGGATACTTGCGCAGAAATTAGAATAAGGTGGTTACAATGACTTACTAAAATAAGTTGGCTACTGAACCACAATGAAGAAAAAAATCAATTTATTAAAAAGGATACATAATCCTACTGCATTTCTTTCTAGTGCACCACTCTAATATATTTTCCTGGACTGAGCATTCATTACGTTTTATTTACCTATTTTTTCTACAGAGAGTCTATCCAAGTGAAACGGAAGGCTGTGAGCGCAGTTTACGGCACACACAGTGTCTGTGGTTATGATCACTGTGTAGCTGATGGACCATAAAGCATGATGCTTTTCAAAGGCCAAATGTAACACAGTTATTAAAATGTACCCCATCATTTTACAGATTAGGATAGTGCTAAAATGATACGATATTTCAAAGACGTCACAACAATTAAGCAAAATGACCCCACCAAGCATTTCTTAGGTTGAAAAATGCGGCCTCACATAATTAAATCACTCATCTGACATTTTACACAAAACCCAGGGAAAACCCTCATTTTCATGGGAAGAAAAAAACGTAACAGACTTGCACCTTTCCTGCTGCAAGAAAAGGGGAAGGGGGAAAAGTACAGTCCAACAAACCTAGCTTTAAATCTCTGACTGCCCAGAACTGACTAGCTATGAAATTTTGGTCAATAATTTCTCTGGACATGACCAAGACTTGATGTATCAACCCCAACAGGGTTGATACAAGGACTTAACACATGAGCCAGGCACACTATAAGTATTTTCTCCAGCCCCCTAGTACTGCAATATTGGAATTGGAATGTTCTAACAGATGCAATTGGAGAGTGGTAGCACTGTAATGCTATACATCAAAGTGTTGTGGGTTTCTTCCCACAGAAACAATTATGCCAATTTCGGAATTCTTAGATGTTCGTTTCTAGGTATACAAAAGTAAAACTGAATGCATTCAGATATTCGCCATTAATGAAGTGAAAGAATACATTTGAAATAAAGCAACAGCAATTATTAATTAATAAAATTACACTCTCATTACATTCTTTAAATTCTCCAGTATGTTTCACTTGCATAATATTTTATAATTTATAAATCAATTGCATGTATTATACTATTATTGACCCACTATGATTAACTAACTGCTACAAAATAAAGAATTCTTGAATAAATGAGCAACGAGCATTTTTTTCCTTAGAAGGTAGA
This sequence comes from Vicugna pacos, assembly GCF_048564905.1. NCBI lineage: Eukaryota > Metazoa > Chordata > Mammalia > Artiodactyla > Camelidae > Vicugna > Vicugna pacos. Next base: position 31,698,700 of record NC_133009.1, read on the forward strand.
AGCAAACTTTCCTAAAAACCCACAATGCTGATCAGGTATTTTACTGCCAACCCAGTTTTAAGAAGCTGATGTGAGCATTGCTGCACTGAACCTACTTGATATTCACGATTTGAGGACTGATTCCAATCTCCCTAGGATTCCTCTCCAAAAGACTATCTGAGGAATACTAATATAAATGAGAATTATTTTACATCTTATAGCTTAAAATGGAAAGCATAATACTATATAAATAAAATATTATAGACATGACTTTATTAAACATAAAAGCAATTGTTCATTTTTTATTATATCATTAATAGACATTTAAATTTCCTGCTTGTAGAGAAAATGTTAAATGAAGTAGTGACATTTGGGTTTAATTGAAATGCAAAATATGCTTCCCCATCAGTAAAATGTAAGTTAATGAGCCTGCTTCTTTCCTGTTTGTAGGGAGTCTATCTTGAGATGTTTGGGGCTCCTTCTTAGGCTGATAAGGAGACTGAGAAGGAATCACATTCAATATTCAGGGTCTGGTGGCACACCCCCTGAACTTGTCTTACAATACAGTAGAAAAGGAGGAAGAGTAATAGCCTGGAAACCTAAATTCTAGTTTTACTTCTGCTATTTGCTTAACGTCACTTAGACAAGACACCTGACTGTACCTACCTGTTCTAATAAGAAAAATCATAACCGCTTTGCCGTTATCTCAGGATGTTAAAAAATCATCTGTAAGACGTAGAAAAGTCTCCTTTACTCTCATAAGGTATATAATTACCCACAGACAACTATACACATGCATATAAAATTACAAAATTACACCTGTCTTTCCTGTAGGTGCCTGACTGCAAGAATGCTTCCTAACCTCTCAGTATGCAGTTTTCTTCTCCATAAAATAAATGTATCATCTAGTTACCACTAAGGTTATTTTGAACTCTAACTTGCTAGGTGTACAGGTAAGAGGATCACATAACTTTGAGTAGTAATATTTGGACAAGAGAGTGACCAGGTTCACTGGACTTCTAACAAGCTTCTGGACCCCAGTCCCCATCAGGCTCCCCAGTCATTTGTGTATCAATATTTTCTCATTTCAATTATTCTCCTTATGAACGTCAGTCATTCCAAAAGTCAAATCTGACAATGTCAGTTCTCTGAGGGTCCTTTACAACTAAATTATCAACCACAGAGAAAAGCTCAAACTCTTTAGTAAGGCCCCCAGGGCCGCTCAGACAACGCCTACATTTCCAGTTTCTTCTACAATTTTGCAATCTGCCTGTTTGGAGTGAAACTTTGTAGGGCCTTACAGACCACAGTGAAAAGACTTAGTGTAATTATAAGATCGATGGGAAGCAACTGAAAGTTTTGATTTCTAGGAGTAGAATTATTCTCAATTTAAGAATTCCTTTGTGATAATTAGATTATAGAAAAATAAGGAAAAATAGAAACAAGTTAATCATTTAGAGGTTTTTGGTTTGGACTAAGGCGGTGGAAGAAATGGAGAATGTGGACAGGCCTGGATATATTTTGGTAGAATACTTGATTTTAGATCACATGTAAGGTAATAACGAGAGAACTGTCTTGAGTATCTGGAAAGATAGTAGTGCCATTTGCAGAGAGAAGGAAGATTAAGCTACTTCTACATTGGCCATGTGGAGTTTGATGTGCCTGTTAGACATAAAACAAAACTTGTAAGTAGGTAGTTTGAGTTCAGTTTCAAGATCAAGTGAGACGCTGAAGACGGAGAGTCACCAGCACAGAGAATTTACTTAACGTGACTGAAACACTAAGTCATCACCTAAGGAAAACACACAGATGCTGAACAGCCTAAACCTCAAGACTGAGCCCAGGGGGTCCCCAGATTTACCCAGGAGGAGGAGGCAGAACTGGCAGAGAAAATAAAAAATGTTGATTAGTGTGATCAGAAAAAAAATCAGAATACTGGGCGTCATATCTGCATTCGTTTCCTAAATGACTACCCATTGAGTGGCTTAAAGTCACACAAATTAATTACTGTACATTTCTGGAGATCAGAAGTCTAAAATGGATTGGCAGGGCTTCATTCTAGGGAAGAATCTGTTTCCTTTTCTAGCTTCCAGAGGCTTCCAGCATTCACTGCCTTATCTCCTCACATCACTCTGACCTCTACTTCCATTGTCACATCTTCCCTGGCCCTTATACAAACCTCCTATAAGGACTTCTATGATTATGTTAGTCCTACTCAGATAATCTCAGATAACTTCCCCATCTCAAAATCCTTATGCTAATCTCATTAGCAAAGTCCTATTTACCAATGACTTAACATATTCACAAATTCTGGAATTAGGATGTGCATATCTTTGGGTGGGGCCATCACTCTGCCTATAATGGTAGCAAAAAACTTCAAGTTTATCTTCAAGAGATACTGTGGTCAACAATGTTAAATACTGCAGAGATGTGGAGTGAAAAAGATAGACAAGTCATTGCTGGACTTGACAACTGATGGGTCACTGGTTACTTCTACCATTATCCTTTCAGCACTAGGTTGGAAGTAATTGGAAATGAGAAAATTACTGTGAGATGTTTTGTTAGGAAAGGGGATAGAAAAATAGCAGTTGGGGTTAAATGAAAGCCTGTTTTAAAAATGAAAGTTACTATATGCACTTTTTAAGCAAATACAGATAGATAATCCAGTAAAGGTAAAAAAATGTGTGATGTGAATAATAAATGCAAAAATGACATCTATAAGGAAAGAGAAGAGGATATCGCTGGATAATTAGATTAATTTTTTTAGTAGATGAGCGCACTTCACTTCTTCCATCTATAAAAACAGGAAGGCAGACAGAAAATCTTACAGATGAAGAAAACAGAATGTGATGGTTGGAAGATGAGTGTGTCCCATTTACAAGCATCCTTTTCTCAATCTATTTGAAAATGATTGTCTTCAGTGGGTTTTCAAGATGGGTTTAATTCTAGGGAGAGTTATACACAAGAGAAGAGTACTTTCAGATACTGAATGAGAAATTAAGTACCACTACCAACCTGGACTGAGTGCTCATCTGAGTGTGTAATAATCTCTTTAAAGACAAAAGAGTCATCATAGCTCTATGATTTTTCTCTAATCCTCAGTTGCCTTTATGCAAGCACTGACACATTAATCACTGAATTTCACCAAAGATGGCTTTTGAACTGGAGAACTTTGCGGGGGAAAATAAATTGATTAATTTTGGTGAATAAACTTTGCTGGTATCCATTTGCTGATCATGTCTCACACCTAACCCACCATCACTGTCTCTCAAATAAAACTCCAACTCATGCTCTTCTCTCTACCTTCTCCCATGGCAGTCAGTCCAATGGAGCATCAATTCTTGCTTGGATTATTTCAACAGCAGTTCATCTGATTTTTCTCTAGTGTCTCTTCCATTGCAAACACAACAACAATAAACTAATAATTTCATCCAGCCCTCCTCCTATGATCACCATAAAATCTCTTAAAATTTTCTTCATTGCAATTACGAGAAAGACAAAAATGTATACATCTCCCTTTAGTGCTCTACATAGTCCTACCCCTTTTTATGAATGACATATTACCACATCCTTCCTCTTGTGATCTCAGCATTCCAGCCATTCTGAAGTTCCATTAATTCTGCAAACATTCCAAGTTCCCTCAAGGCCTTAATACTGTCCTTCTCATCAGAAACAAAATTCATCTCCCTCTTAGCATAACCAACTCTCACTCAGTTCTCTGACCGCAGCTGTACCTTGACTGCCTCACAGAAGCTGTCTCTTATCTTGTACACAAATTCAGATCAGTGATCATTTATTTAAAAGCATATATACAGCTATAAATATATATATTTTATAGAATTATATAATTAATGGCTATCCCACCACTAAGCTATAAATTAAAGGAACAGATTTTCAAATAATATATTTATGTGAATTTTATTTATATAATATGTATACCATGTTATATATTAGACATGTGTATTATTTAATATGTAATTTTATACATTGTATTGTTACAGATTTTCTATATTTTTTTTCTATTTCCTGATCTCTATAGATCTGTTAAAAGTATATATATTAAAGCTAAATAGAAAAAGTAGGGAATTATGAAGGCTGGAAAAAGGCCAAGGCTAAATTAAAAAGTCACGTTATTTTTTTTTTAAGTTAACTGGTAATATTGTAATATTACCATACTTTTCTATATTTATGGTACTTCAAAAATATGACTATCTTCTCACCAAACAGTAGAATTCTGTCACTTTTGTTTATACAGGAATAGTTTCTGAATCTAAGTGCCATGTTAAGTAGTATACAATGATACTTTTGAACTACTGAATACCTTTTAAAAAGTTAAGAACAAATGTTGCTTAAAATTTTCAAGAAAAAGTTTCATTTCATACCTAAATTACAAACCTTTTTTAACCACTCTAGACAATTCAAACACATAATTTTAACAGAAAAAGAATACACATTAATTAAATGCATTTTATATTGACAATATCTAATTACTTATATATACCTATATGTACAGATAGGTATATATAACATAGTTGTATGCATGTATGTGTACACATACACACACACAATTGCATGTGTATGTGTAATCAGCAGATATTTAGAGATATGCTTGGGTCAGGTTATTTATTCTTAATAATCAACACTTTATGACTTATTTTGAAAGAAGCTTTGGCAGTGAAAAGATTTTTGTGAATATTCATTCTAAACTCTGCTTCTAAAGAAGTCCATTTTTCCTAAGCAATATTAGATTTCTGATTTATTGAGAAGATATCTTCCAGCATCTCCTTCAGGTACCACACTGTCATTCCACATCACATTCTCAATCCATTTGCTCTTTGCTTCATGGATGCTAAGCAACTGTGCAGAGTCAACTGTCACACCCTCCAGCATCCCACAGTTCCTAATCGGCTCATCAGTCTGTGTTTATAAACAAGTAAACAAGTCACAAGTTTACAAACAAGTAAACAAGACTGTTTATAAACAAGTCACATCCCCAAACATATCTGAAGTAACTAAGCCAAATGAAATATGACTAAATGCCTGCTCAATTAAAGGAAACACATAGCCTTTTTACACATTTTTTATCTCACTGCTTCAATTTTAATTAAAAATTAACATGAAGTCAGTAATATTTGTAAAAAACAAAAATTCTTACAGCATCTCTTTTTTTCTTAGCCTAAGTCTTAATGAGGTTTGGAAGAGTGGTGTGGTTTTTGAATTAACACCTCATTGTTTGAGAGTAAGCATGCCTCACAGTCAGTGTTCCATCAAAGGTTGACTTTCTTTCAGAATTTAGGAGTAGGGGATGCTACTGAGAGGCTGAATTCTAGTTACAACTTGATCACGGTAGTCAAAAGCCACGGGAAAGGAGGTGGATGGAAAGAACAGAAGGAAGAAAGATGGAAAGAAGGGAGGGGAGTAGGGAAGGAGAGGAATTAACAGACATGCATTTCTAGACTATAACTTACAAGGACACTATTTGTGGCTTTTGTATTTCAGCCTTTCACTCACGAGCACTTTGCCAAGAACTGATACTCAGTAATGAAGTGATTGTTTACTTGAACAGGACAAGACAGCCTGGGGAGTTAAAGGAAATCCAGGGAGATTTTCTTTTCCCAGTACCTGTTCCTCATTTTAGCACTGACTGATGTCCCACTGTATGACTTCCATTTCTGTGTAACGCATGACTGTAAAATGCAGTCACCTTAAGAGAATAAATACTTATTATCTCAGTTTCTGAGGGTCTTTGCTGGGTGGTTAGTCTTAATGTCTCTCCTGAGTTTGCCATCGAGCTGTTGACCAGCACTGTAGTCACCGAGGCTTATCTGGGCCTGGAGGATGTGCTTCCAGCCTCACCTCTGCATCAGTCAGCAGAACAGTTCAGTTCTCTCCACGTGTACCTTTCCATGGCTGTAACTCTTTTCTCCGTAAAACTAGTCACATGCTGGCTTATTAAAATAAGGCCTAATCTCATCCAAAACATTGATACAGTCACCAAGAGCTATACTGGAAAGACTATGTGTTGGAAGTAGGTGTAATTAGGGGAACCAAATTACAGGGTCTCAAAGAACTCCATGAATAAGGAACACTTCTAATGTTGATTCTGAAAAGGGGTGATTTTTTCTGAGGATTGAGCCCTTATGAACCTCTTACCCTGGTGCCACCATTAATGTCAGAGAACAGTCTGTCTTAGACTTCTGAGCGCTCTAATCATATTTATTACAGTTTTCTTTTTCCAAACTGATCAACTGAAAAATAAAAGGATGTCTCACAGCTTCAATCCTACATTATTAAATTCTAGAAGAGCAATCAGAAATTGTCAATTCTATAAAAGTGTGGTATGAAGGCTGTGGAGCGTGTGAATGGGTGGGTGGGTGTGCATAGGGTGGGGAGTTGTATCCTGTACTCACAGAAATAAAGAAGAAAGACAAAGATCTACAACAAACAACAAGGGAAAAAAACTATTCAAATTCAAGTTCCTACAGTTATCACAGCAAAGATTTGGATCTTTTATTTTGTGGAATTAGATTTAATTTGGCTCTTAACAATATACAATCACCCTTCTATTGTGTTTTGCTCTGTTTTTTTTTTTTTTTAAATATTACCCCAAGTTTCCTACTTCCTTTAGTCCAAGGTTGGGGTTTTAGCCTTTTTTATTTGCCCCTTCAGTAATTCTTTCTCCCTTTTAGATAGGTAGATAGGTAGGTAGACAGATAGATATAAATAGGTAATCTCCAATAATCCCATATGGATATACATCACAGAAAGAAAAAAATATATATCTAAATAATACAAGTATTTATAATGCAAATCTGTATAATGATAGTGGGCTATAATGGAATGAATGAATAAGAAAGCTTGTAAAGTGGCTTCAGGAGGAGCACAACAGGATAAAGGTGGAAGATTAATCTCTAAGCTCATTAATTTTCTCATGTGTCACATCAGGAAAGCCACAGGACACTTTTTCTGTTATAACATCAATAACTGCTTCAAAAGGTGTTAAATATATAATTAAAGAACATAACCCCCAGGAGAATTAAAACTATATACTTTTAAAGTAACAGAAGAAGAAAAAAACTAAGAATATACATGCCAATTAAAGGAAAAAATGAAATAAAGTGACAAATCAAGTCAAACATACATTTGAAAATCTCATTTGTAAACCAACAGACACAGCAATAACCACCTGGCTCAAGTTATGTAACAGGAACATGTAAATCAAAGTGACACAGTAAGCTTGAAAGCAAAAACATGGGCACAAGAACACACCAAACTCATTCAAAATGAAAACGAAATTAGGTCTTAATATTGGGAAAATGAAATCAAAGATAATGAGTATTCAAATAAACTATGGAGTTAATAAATGATAAAGAGACCTTAAAATGATAAAAGGAAAAATTCTCAATAAATAAGGTGACTTTGAGTTAAAATAAACAAATTTATTTTACACCAACATTTTTATTAGCATTACCAGGGGGAAAAGGGACGGGGGTAGAGGAATAAATTGGGAGTTTGGGATTTGCAGATAGTAACTACTATATATAAAACAGATTAACAATAAGGTCCTACTATATAGCACAAGGAACTATATTCAATACCTTGTAATGGCCCATAATGAAAAATAATATGAAAAGTAATATATATATATGTATATCTGAATCACACTATGTATATCAGAAATTAACACAACACTGTAAACTGACTATACTTTTAAAAAATTGTGAACTGCACATACATTTATGATGGACTTTCTAAAAATAATAGACAAAAAGTATATAACATTTTGTTGCTGAGAATGTACTTTTTAAGCATGACTCTAAGACCAGAAGACGACAAGATATGTTTAACCTTCTCACCAAACAATATTATGAGTGGTTGCCAGCTTTTTTGAGAGCAATTTTCCACATTTGACTCAGCAATGCCACTTCCTGAAGTTCACCCTAGGGCTATACTCACCCATGCTGAGCTGAATAATGAATCCCCAAAATATCAAATTCCTAATCCCTGGAAGTTCTGAAGTTCATTTACATGGAAAAAAGGATTTTGCAGATGTGATTAAGTGAAAGGACCTTGAGATGAGAGATTTTCCTGGATTATCTGGATGGGCTCTAAATTTAATCGCAAGGATTATCACAGGGAGGCAGAGATTTGGCTGAAGAAGAGAAGGCCATGTGACCATAGAGGAAGAGACTGGAGTCATGTGACCACATATCAAGGAAGGCTAGCAGCCACCAAAAGCTGGAAAAGGGCAAAGAACAAATTCTCCTCCAGAGCCTCTGGAAGGAAAGCCTCTGCTGACACCTCAGTTTCAGCCCCATAAGACTCTGGAAACTTCCAGCATCCAGGACCATAAGCAAACAAATCCCTGCTGTTTTAAGCTATTAAATTTGTGGTTATATTTTATGGCAGCAACAAAAACTACATCATCCCAAACCTTAAGGCTATGCAAGCAAAAATCTTTAACTGAAGCCTTTTTCTAAATAAGTTTTTTAAATACCAAAACAAAGAAGTAACAATTACAAGAAAATCAAAATCAAAATCAATGAACTGGGCAACAGAAAAATCACAGAGGAAATCAATGAAATAAAAAGCTAACTTCTCTAGAAGATCAACAAAATTCATAAAATTCTAGCCAGACACATCAGGGGAAAAAAAACAGTTACAAGACACAAACTACCACTATTAGCAATGAGAGGTAGCACTACTGTAGAAGATGCTGATATTAAATGAATAATTAGAAAATATTATCAACAAATTTGGTGCAGTAAATTCAACAATTTAGATAAAATGGGCCAATTTCTCAGAAAATAAGTATCAAAGCTTGTTCAAAAAGAAATAGATTCCTTAAATAGCACTGTATCTATTAAACTAACTGAAATTCCAGTAAACATTAACAAAAACCTTTCTAAAAGAAAACTCCAGGCACAGAACACAGATTGGAAAAATTCACCAGTGGAACAAACACTTAAGGAAAATACAGTATCATTTCTACCCAAATTCATTTAAAAAATTTAAAGATAAAAAAATAACCTTCTGAGTATTGTACCTGATGCTCCAGGTATTAAGACATCTCTTCCCACTGGTTGATGCAAACAGAATCTCTTCTAAGCCATATGTGAGCTTTGAGAATTGTGTGCCCTGCTGGTTCGTGATGATTCCTTCCTGAGCCTGCGGAGTTTCCCACCACAAACGTGCTGATGAGTATTCAGCCAGAAATCTGAAGGACCCCTCTGCCAATGTCCAAAGATCTCTCACTTTGCAGCTCCTTCTTCCCCAGACCAGCTGTCTGGCTCTCTGAACTTCAGTCTCTGCCTCCGTAACTCATCAGGACTCCTGGACTTCTGTTTGAATTCTTCCTCCCTTCTTTGTGACCTGAAAACTGCTTCCAGCCAGCACGTGAGGGCAATCACAGAGCTGACCTGGCCTGTTTCCCTTTTCTCACAGACCAGCACCATATTGAGTCCACTACCCAGTGTCTGAAGGAGGGTTGTTTCATTTCTTTTCTCTAGTTTTCTAGCTGTTTACAGCAGGAGTTCAATTCCCATAGCAGTTAAGTCTTTATGGCTCAAAGCAGAAGTCTTACTAAGTTTTAAGAAGTTTTAAAAACCACGATAAAAGGTCCATGACCTTTTCATTTTGGTGGGTGTAGCTTTAAGACCTTAACTTCAAGAGAGGACCTAGTTTCAACCTACCAGAGAATGAGTATCACTGATAAGCTGGAAAGATCATGCGGCAATGCTGCACTTGATGTATAAGCCTCTGTTGACAATTCTCCAAATGTCTTAGCTAGACTACAGGCTATCTGAATTTATTACTTACAAGTTACAAATAGGAACCTCTTATAAAGCAGGATGAATTAATCTTGTACTAACAGAATATCCATTTGTATTATATTAATGTTTCCTATATAAAAACATTTTTATTTTTTAAATTATATGTTAAACAAAGATTGATTAAAAGAACAAATATAGCAGGTATTTTCAGATGTTATCTTACAGCTGGAGGCTCTAAACAGTTGATAATAACTTAGGTTACAAGTGCTCTAAAATGTAGAGGAGAAATAAAAGCTTTTTAAGAGTAGTGTTCTCACAGTGTCATTTTTTAAAAGCATTTTTTATCTCTTGTACTGACTAAATGAGTTGCAGCCTTTCAGTATTCAAAACTGTAAGTTATGTTCTATTTATCTTCCTAAGAAAATTATCTATGCTAAATGTCCTTAACATGTGGCCCTAAATTAGAAACAATAGTTTTAAATACTAACAGTCTCAAGGAACAACATGAGCCTCCATTTCTATAAGAATGTCATCTTGGGACCACTTGCTACTAGAAAACACAATTTTTACATGACATTTGGAAACACTTAACAACATGACTCATTCTTTTCTATGTATGCATCTATGTGTGTCTGTATGTATCTATGTAACTTCCCATCAATGTGCATCATTTTTCTGAAGTATTTAAAAGCATATCCTATATATATCATCTCATTTTACCTGTCAATATTTCAGTATGCACTTCTAACAGATACTTAAAAATATATATAAATCACCCACCATTTTCATATCTAGCAAAATTTAATAATCCCTTAATATAATCTGATAATATAGTTTCCTTAATTTTTAATTAAATGCCTTTTTCAGATTTTTGTTTGTCTCAAAAAAAATAAGGTCCACTTATGGCATCTGCTGATATTTAATCAACAACTCAATCCCTGACAGCTTTCCCTTATTTATTTGTATTTTGTGGGAGGAAACTGCTCTACACAACTTCCCACATTCTAGGATTGGCTGATTTCATCCTCAGTGTGTTTGTCAAACAGGTTCTTCTATTTAAATTTCCCCCTAACTCTGACTCACATCTAAAGGCTCGATTAGATTCAGATCAATAATATTTTAACAATGTAACAAGTTTTGAAAATCCCTTTTAAATCATAAGTCCAAAAACACTCGGTATTTGCCACACGACGAATTTCTGAGCATTGAGTAAAAGAAATAATGCTGAGTTCACTGGCTCACTGGGTCATCCTGCATTGTAGATGCTGGTAATGATAACCACCATCATAATAAGAAACCCCTGATTTATCACAAATTCCTCAGCTTGTAACTGTTTTAAACACATTTTAGTGAAAAATAAAGATACAGTATGTATGTTTCAGCAAGTACTCAATATTAAATAAAATACTCACCATCTCACATAATCATTATTCTGTTTTCTGTATGAGCATGACACACTGCCTACAATAATCACTATGGTTAGTGAAGATATAATTTAATAATGCATTTTATAAAAGAATTCTCAAATGTTAGCTGCATGACCAGGACAGAGGGAGGGAGTATTCTTGGGAGAATTACAGGAATATTACTTGTACATACTAAAGGGAATGAAGGGAAGAGTACAGAGAAAAGGAGGAATAAAACACACAGAAATTATCCTTAATGCTCTAATTATGGCTGCTATCACGGGAGCATCACTTGCAAATTTTTTCCCCATATATATATAATAGAAGAATAGTCATTCTTACGTATTTTGAAGAAAACATCTTAAAATATTAATCTTAGCTTTTTTTTTTCACTATTTGTTTACAGTGAAGACAGTTAGCCTTGCTACAGTAGGAATTTAATGAGAATGAAACAGAAGTATTCTACTTTGGATTTCCAAAAGACATTCTTGAATCCTACTCAGAGAGAGAATTTGTGAAAGCCATTTTTGTTTTGTTTTGTTTTGCAAAAGCAAGATATGGTTGAGAGTACATTCCTTTAAAGAAGGCGAGAATATAAATGTTTAACGAAATACTGTATCAGTGTTTAACAAACTACTCCATACCCTCTAGACATCAAACAAATTTCACAGGAGCCAGAGGAGAACAGAATGAATAAGACGTGAAATATGCAAAATCCAGGAGGAGCTTAAGACTAAGACGAGGAACTAGAACAGGGAGATAGTGGATGAGCCAGAGAAAACTAACAAGGACAACTGTGGACAGCGGAACTCATACAACTGTGAGCAGTGTCCACGTATCTGAATCGGCATCAAGGTATGGCCTGGAACCACGGCACCAAGACCAAGCACCTAAATGTGGGCAAGCCAGTGCTGGCAGAGTCACTGTCACCATTCAAGTGACCACCACACATCACCTCTGTTGACATTAACCATTCTCACTACTTGACAGGGTTTTTCTATACTGCTTTCTGAGTATTCAGGGGACTGACCTGCAGAAGTGAAATCTGCTCAAGGGCAGAGATACAGCTGAGACTGAGTGAACTCCTCCCATTGGAAATTCCCTTCTCGATGGCCCTACAGCCTTGAAAACGTGTTTCAGGAATCTCAAAGCAGCTGTATGGAGAGGAAAGGTCCCCAGCAGCCCCTGCCCCTGGGCAATACCAGGCAGTGATGAAACCCTCTCCAGGAACACAAGCAAGTCTTTACAAATCAGACCAGCCTGTCACTCTCTACTGGCCTCCACGGATCCCTACTCATCTCTTCTTTTCCACAGGCTGCAAATCAGCCGATCTATTCTCGTCAGCTTTAGGTTCAGAAAGCTACTGTTTCTGAGAAAATAACAATCTGAGAAATACCAGTATCACCTCTGATGCTGAGAACCCCACCCATCCTCACTGGACTATCCCATCCTGTTACAACTTGGCCATCACAGGGACGGTGAGCATTAATGAAATGTATGATAGGTCTGAGAGAATTAACTGGTAATTGATAGAAACAGATAATGATACACAATCACAGATCCAAAGTCAAACCAAAGTTAGAGGTAAAATTCTGTCACTGTCGGTATCTCAATCTAATTGTTATTGCAGATGAGTAGGCTGATTGATAATATTGTTTCAGACTATAAATTAAGGTGCATGCTTTTTGTATAATTCAATTCCCCACTCTCCATGAGGGCACGCCTGGTGAACTAGAGCAATGAAGCGTCACCATCGAGATGATTTTCATCCCACGAGACTGTGTGCAGCACAGAACATTAATTAGAGCTACTAAGGAGGGAAAGACAAGTGTCCATCAAACCCTCAGACTGGGAGTTATTACCAGGATTGGCAGGTAAAGTCTCACAGGGAAAGGTTCCTAGAATGTATCTTTCTTTCTCCTCTCTGAACACAGAAAGAAGCAAGAGGAAACCTAATATCCGCTCACTTTGGATAATCTCATCATTGCTCAGGTTATGAGGTACTAAGGACAGGATCTCAAATACTTGGGAAGTACTAATTTACCTCTAAAAGTAAGCACTTTAAAACCTGTTTTTTGGGAAAGAGAAGGGCAGCAATATATAAAGCATTTTGAATCCCTCATAAGAAAGAGCTCTCATAAAATCCAAGGTTTTATTGTTTTTTCCCAACTTCTTTTATTCAATTATTGGTTGATTTGAAGCTTTTTGAAAAGTAATCTGCTCCTCTCTGAACTTAAATTTCTTCAGAAAAACTCATACCCTAATGAAAAATACTGTGAACTGTTACCTCATTGAATCACCCCATCACCTTTAATGTTGGTGTCCTATTTGTCCATATTAGATACTTCAGTATTTCGGCTGATTTATGTCTTGGGTAAGGATCTTAGGAAATAAGTCCCTTTATTCATCCACTTACTCTCCCTCTAGCTTTCTGCCTTTTGTTCTCTGTTGCCTCAATGTTATCAGAAATATAGCTTATTCATATTTTTGCATTTTCATTTCACCTCTTATATTCAACTTCATTTCATATTATAAAAGTGGAATTTAATAGTTTCGACTACATACTTTGTTCTTTAATAAAAAATTTCACACATCCTCTTTTAAGAGCACAGACGGGTATCAGTCTATCCACTACTGTCTCTTTTCATTATCTTTTAATCCTAAGTGAAATGTACCTGGATAACAACTATCATGGTCACCAAATTTTTTTTTACAAAAAGAATTCTCTATTCATCCTGAGAGGAGTCATTCTTAAAAGAATGACTTGAATATGGCTTATTACCAAGACAGTTTGAGAAGCCACATACTTCTTAGTGGATTTTCTGTTCTGATCAATTTTTTTCAAGAGGCCACTTCAATCTTTTACTAAAGAGAGAACTCCATTGCAGAGTCAAGATGTTTGAGCAAGTGGTAACACTACAGTAAAACCTTTTGTGATGATCAAGGTGATTAATCATATGAGTGTACCTTCCAAGAAGAAAGCTGGGTCTTGAAAGTACATTTGATATTTTGTGTCACTTTAATCAAGAACTACGACTGTTTAGATTTCAAGGGAAGATGTATAAGATTTACTCGAGTGTCTGGTTCATAAAATTACCAAGAATTTATGTCTGCGCATTGTGATTCTGAGCTCTTGAGCCCATTTATGAATCGTGAACAACCAATGAGAATGCTGAATGGACTCCAGGGGAGTTATGAGCAGGCACTGCACAGTGCATTCCTACATTACAGTCAGAAGTACAAGGAGTGAGGAGGGCTACAGAAGATCTGGGTTACATTATTGAACTTACTTCCTGTTACATAACTCCTATTTCTACCAACTTGGTAGTCTACTTTGAGGCTTTTCAGAACATTTTTTCTGGTCTTGTCAGCTTAGTTATTCTATTAATTTTTGGCAATTCCTTCCAGAGCAATTAATTATTCTCCTTGATAATTAATCTTTCCAGTGGCTGAAGTTTTCCACAAAAGTTGTGTACTATGCCCAACTGACTTTTACAAAAACCTTTATTCTACCAGACGTTACATTTTTCTTTGTTTAAAAATCTGTCTCTCCTACTGCTCAACAGCAAGAACTCTTTCTATTCATCTCTATGGCACTAGTTCTTACATGTGATATTTAAAAATGGTTTTGAAAATGGCAGAACAAGAGCAAAATCATTTAAACAATATGGGAAACAAATTTATTTTCCTAAGTGAAAAGGCCACGGATATTTCTGATTTGAGATAAAATTGGATCAAGGGGTCAAATGATTTTATTAAGGTATTATGTTATTTTTAGCCCCCACACCATTTTGTTTCCTTCTCAAGTAGATATGACCTTCAGGCTGACAATACTCCTGGTTTGATCCTAACTTGTGCAGGCTAATCTGGAGGCAACAAAAATCTAAAGTCTCAGTAATTCGAACAAAATTCTGAGGACTGCAATTCCTTGTCTTAATGAAGTTAAATCCTACTGTGGCCATGGTGGCCAAGGGCATGAAATACACCAATTAGTTTTAGCCCAGGTCCAAACCCTCTCTCGGAACATCTAGTTGGGTCACTTTAGGTCTGTGAGCATTCTTACTTGTGGTTAATATAATGAATTCTTGTTGGGTTAAGCAAGAAGACTTTTTGGTATTACTAAAAAGCTTCAAAAATTTGACCAACTATAGGCTGAGCTTCCAGAAATGACTTTAAGAACTACATTTCAAACCTAATCTAGCAGGGGTAATGACACTACTGGCAATACTGAAACTTGGTTCCCTCTGCCTCATTCAAGAGCTGCCACCACCACCCCATGCCAGAGCTGTGTGTCCCTGGCTGCTCCCTGCACCAGCACAATGGTTTCCCTGCAAACAGCCACCTCCTCACTTGGTCAGTTTCCAAATATCAGCACCAGGCTCAAGCAGGTACATCTGACTGGTGGCAACAAAGCCACGTGTCTGCCCATGAGCGTACTAGAATAATGATAAAAAAACAGGTGTTTGCTTCTCAATGAGAAAAGCAGACTGAACACTGTAAAGAAATGCCAAGATTTTAGAGAGTGTTAAGAGATATAGGAGAAGTCAAAGTTGTACAAGTATGTCTCCATTCAAATATGTGGATTGATATTAAGGAATACTTATACCCCATAGAAAATCATATTCTTTTCCTAACCTCTTTTTTGTAACCAGTGAATGAATATTAAGAAAAACTGTAGATGGTAGTAGTAGTAATAATAATAATAATAATAATAATAAAATAATAATAATAATAATAAAAATATATTTATTATCTTAACACTTGACAAGAATATACAATGCGGTACCTATTAGGTGAATAAATGAGTGAGTGAATGAATGAATCATTCTTAAAACTGCACTTCATATATATGTAAAATACCACCAGATGTCACATCTGGTTTTAGAACACAGAATAAAAAACAAAGCAATGATATTATCAACATAAATTGTGACATAGCATGGAAATACATATTTTTAAGCTATTATTTAAGCATATTTAAACATGAAAGGTATTATATAGCATGTAGATACATGTCATAATAATGTCAAAGTGACAAATTTAAAATAAAATTCTTCTCAGGGTCATCTAACAAAGACAAGGACATATTTCATGGATTTAGAGGAGTCAACAAACATATTTAATATAAATAACTAAAATTATACACAAGATCCCTAATATTATATAATCATCAACTAATGATTTGGCCTTAAGTAGAGTGCTGAAATTCCGGCCATATTCTGACTTCTTGCCCTCTAAAATAATATCAGATTTCAAGCCTCAGCCTTTCAATTTACCCCCCAGGAAGCAAACTAATAAGGCTAGGGGCAAAATGACATCCTCACAAACAAAAATGGTTTGGCAAAAACTGGCACTTAGTTCTCATGTCATGAGAACTTTTTTTGCATTATGTCTGAATAGTAACATCATAGGGTCCATGGGAAAGGAAGCACTGATGAAGGAAGTTAAAGCCAACATAGATAAATGGAAAGACATTCCATGCTTATGGATTGGAAGAAAATTGTTAAAATGTCTATACTACTCAAAACTATCTATAGAACCAATGCAATCCCAATTAAAATCTTAACGGTATTCTTTACAGAAACAGAAAAATAACACTGATATTCATATGGAACTAAAGAAGACTCCGAACAGCCAAAGCAATCCTGACCAAGAAGAACAAAGCTGCGGACATCACATTCTCTATTTAAAAATTAACTACAAAGGTATAATAATCAGAACAGCATAATATGGGTCTAAACAAGCATATGGATCAATGGAATAGAACAGAGAGACCAAAAGAAATCTATTTACAGTTAAATGATTTTTGACAAGAGTGCCAAGAACACAAACTGGGGAGAGGACAGTCTCCTCAATACACGGTGTTGGGAAAAACTGGATAACCACTTGCAGAAGAACGAAACTGAACCCTTTTCTCACACCAAATAGAGTCATGTCAACAGGAATTAAAGACTTAAATTTAAGATCTGAAACCATAAAGCTCCTATAAGAAAACAGAGGGGTAAAGCTTACTGATACCTGTCTGGACAATGACTTTTTAGATATGATACCAAAAAAAAAGTAACAAGAGAAAAAAATAAACCCAATTGCATCTAGCCAAGAAGCTTCTGTACAGCAAAGAAAAAAATCTACAGAGTGAAATGATAACCTAGGGAACAGGAGAGAATATTTGCCAACAATATATCTGATAAGGTGTCAATACCCAAAATATATAAGGGAGGCATACAATTCAACAGGAAAAAAAACAGCCTAATTTTAAAATGGGAAAACTCAAAATGGATTAAAGATCTAAATGTAAGACAGGATACTGTAAATTTCCTAAGGGGAAAAGTAGAATAAATCGCAGGAATATATATATATTTTTGGATCTATCTCCGACAGTAATAGAAATAAAAGCAAAAATAAACAGGACCTAATTAAACTAAAAGGTTTTTTGCACAGTAAAGAAAACCATTAACAAAATGAAAAGACAATCCACAGAATGAGAGAAAATATTTGCAAACAATGTGACCAATAAGGAATTAATTTCCAAAATATATAAACAGCTCATACAGCTCAATATCAAACAAACAACCCAATAAAAAAAAATAAGTTGTAATTAGCAGCAACATGGACAGACCTAAAGATCATGCTAAGTGACGTAAGTCAGAGAAAGATGAATAGCGTATGATATCACACATATGTGGAATCTAAGAAAAAGATACAAAGAAACTTATCTGCAAAACAGAAATAGACTCACAGACATAGAAAACAAATATATGGTGATCAAAGGGGAAAGGGACAGAGGAGGATAAATTAGAAGTTTGGGATTAACGGATACACACTACTATATAAAGATAAATGAATAACAAGGAATTAATTTATAGCACAGGGAACTATATTCAATATCTTGTAATAACCTATAATAGAAAAGAGTGAAAAAAGGATAGATATGTATCTATAACTGAATCACTTTGCTATACACTTGAAACTCATACAACATTGTAAAGCAACTATACTTCAATAAAAAGTTGTTTTGGAAAAAAATAAAATGAGAAAAGGACTTGAACATACAGTTCTTAAAAGAATACACAGAAATGGTCAATAGGTATATGAAAAATATCCAATTTTACTAATCATGAGGAAAATGTAAATTAAAACCACAATGAGTTATTACCTCACACCTATCAGAATTACGATCATCAAAAAGACAAGAAAAACCAAGTTTGGAGAGGGTGTGGAGCAAAAAGGACTCAAATCGGCTGAGCCATTGTGGAAAACAGCATGAGTGTCCCTTAAAAAATTAAAAACACAACTACCGCGTCATCCAGCAATCTTACATCTGGGCATATAACCAAAGGAAACCTAATCAAGTACTACAAAGAGATATCTGCACGCCAATGTTCATCATTGACAATATCCAAGATACGGAAACAACGTAAATGCCCATTAATAGATGAATGGATAAAGAAAATGCAATATATACATATAATGGAATATTATTCAGTCTTTAGAAAAGAAAAGGGAATCTTGCTATTTGATACCTCGTGGATTAACTAAGAGAAATAATACTAAATGAAATAAGCCACATGCAGAAAGGCAAGTTCTATATGACTTCAGTTATATGTGAACCCTCAAACAGTTAAATTCATAGAAACAGAAAGTTCAGAGGTGGTTATCAGGGACTTGGGGGAGGTGCAACTTGAGAGAAGTTGGTCAAGGGGTACAAAGTCTCAGTTATGCAGGATGAGTAAGTTCTGGAAAACTGATGTACAGCAATATTAATACAGTTGACAGTACTCTTGAGTACCTGAAATTTGCTAAGAGGGTAGATCTTGGGTGTTTCCATCAAAACGAAAAAGGAGAAGAAAGGGGAGAAGTGGAGAAAGTGGGAGGGGGAGGGGAGGGGAGGAGGAGCAGGGGAAAGAAAAACGGTAAAGGTGTGAAGTAATGGATATGTTGATTAGCTTGGCTGTGGTAATTATTTCACAATATATACAGATATGTCATCAGGTTGCAAACATTATATATATACAATTTTGATTGTCAATTATCCCTCAGTTAAAGCTGGGAGAAATTAACAGGCTAATGGAGAATTTTACTTAAATGTGTATCTTGGGACATAGGAGAAAACACTTTCTTCTCATATGATCACATAACAGAACTGTTTCAAGGAATATTCTTCCTGGAGATGTTTATAGCCTTCACAGTTCAAGCAATGTCAGGTGGAGACCAGGTGGGGTTAGTTCTCTGGTGCTGAGTCGGGGTGAGAGTAGTTCATTCATGGCGTTCTTGCTTTAGGTGACAGGAGAAAATATTAACAAAGAATTTTCTTCTTTCTACTTTTTTTTTGAACTTTATTCTCCATGTAACAAAAAAGATGCTTGTTTTGAAACTCTAATGAACAAAACTGAACTAACCATATTTTTGGGGGGGAAAAAGGCTGCAGTAGTTATCTAGGTAAATATTTAGGTACTAATCCTGGATGGAAGATCTGAATGAAGGCTTGCAGCAACATCCACCGGCCTAGAGATGACTGTAATAAGTGAAATAAGTCAGAGAGAAAGGTAAATATCATGTATGACTTACACGTGGTATCTAAAAGAATGATACAAAGGAACTTACTGGTTACAAAACAGAAATAGACTCACAGACAGAAAACTTATGGTTACCAAAAGGGAAAGGGACAGAGGAGGGGTAAATTAAGACTATGAGAGATACAAACTACTATACATAAAGTAGATAAACAAGGATTTATTGTATAGCACAGGGAACTATATTAAATACCTTATAATAACCTATCATGGAAAAGAATCCAAAAAAATGCATTTATATGAATCAGTCTGCTGTACATCTGAAACTATTACAACATTGTAAACCAACTATACATCAATTTAAAAAAAAGATTTGGATAAAGGCCACTTGGATAAAGGTCAAAATACTTTTAAAATTTTCCCTTTTAAAAAAAATTATATTTTCCTCTAAGTAGTAATTGCAGTAAGTGATGAGCTTGAATCAAACAAAAAGGATACTAAATCATCTCATAACTAATTTAAGAATCACTTGTATTTTACTTTTACTTAATAAGTTGTCCATATTTCTCAAAGCGAGTTCTACATGATGATCGTAAGATGGTCGGCAAACGACATACTCCACGGTCAATTAGGATTCAGGAAAAAACACATAACAACCCTCCTGCATAGACAGAATGTAATTCACACATTCTGTGTGAATTCCTGACAATAAAGTTACTACAGCTGTACAAATTATGAGGTTTTCTTTCTTTCACATAAAAGCCTAGGTGAATCTTTTTGTTCATCAAGCTGTACAAAATTAATTCATTCAACACAATTTATTTTGAGTCTATAATGTGAAAGCTTAGTGACACAATTAATGATTAAAAAAAACTTAATGATTCTGTGTATCTCTTATGCACATTTAGAAGAAAAGCTATCTATAGTTAAAACACATGAAAATCCTATTTGCTCCTTTATATTTAAGCATTGCTTTTATATCTTATCGTATAAAGTATTTTCTTTATCCAAATAAATTTGTAAGTCATATGTTTTTCAAAGAAAGCCACTAGCAGTGGGAATTATTAGGATTCCATAGTTTAAACTCTCACATTTTTGTAACTATTACTTTTGTTTTCAGGATAGTAGGCTTTTGATGTAATCAGACATCAAAAATATTTTGATGGATACTGGAAAAAAATATTTTCAAGTATTACTAATTGACAAAATAAATTTTACTAGAAGGAAACCAATTAACCAAAACACTTTTTTTACTCTTTAAAAGTCATTACTGATTTTTTCTCCCAACAAGAACACTTCTTTTGAAATTAATTTTTGATTGAGTGATTCAAATCAAAATATTAAACACTCTGGTGGACACAGAAGCAATGATACTGTATACTAACATTTTTTGAATTTAAATATGGAATAAAAATAAGATAATAAATTAAAGTTTCCAATGGTGCCTTTCACTTAATTTAAATAAGATTTTGGCAATGGTAAATAAATGCCAGTGAATTACCCAAACTATACTTTAATATATAATGTTAGCCATGTTTAAGTATTAGTTTAATGCCCTGTAAGTTCTTAATGACTGTTCAAAAATCAGAATTTGAGTGCTGTCATCAACGTGACACAGTACAAAGAATAGAAAAACTGAGTCTAAGGGTGACTGACATGGCATAGATCAAGTGCCATCTCATTATGGAAAAAGAGTATCAAATCACTCAAACAAATCCCAAATTTCTGAATTAAAAAAATAACTGACACATTTCAAGACAAATATTGAAAATAGCTACTGATTTCTGCTGGCCACAGAACTTGTGAAACCCATCTGCATTCCTCTGAAGGTGTTCTCAGAATTCTACTCCACAGCAAACCAGGGGCACTCAACACAGGCTTCTCTCCTTTCTCAGCCTGGCTGGGCTGGATCTGTTTTGCAGCATCAAATGAGCGTCTACTTTTAAATATGCTTTAACCTATGCATATTGCAAAGTAAGCTGAATTGGAGTAAGGCTTCCTGGCTAAATGTTCAATATCACAAATAACTCAGAAATCTGGTTCCACTGGAAAATACACTGTGCACTAAATGATGCAATTTTCACATTTCTGTTGAATTGAAATTTAACAGCTTAATTTTCAGGAAGAACCAAGTAAATTGATTTATTAAGTGTTAAGTTATATAGAATTGATAACACAGTAAAAATCACGATCCTCATTCCTAAGGGACTCCCATCTGCATAAAATTCAAGGAAGCTGCAACCCCCTCCCACTGTACGCAGAAACATAGTTTATCAAGACAGTAATGATGGAATAAGGCCATTCTTGGAGGTCCAGGTTTATGAAACCTTCCTACCTCATGCTCTTTAAACATGCTATTTCCTCTACTGGGCACATTTTTCTCATCTCTCAACATTCTAAAACTCCCTACATATGCCAGTTTTCACTTAACGTTTCAGGTTGGTCACCACTGATTCCAGAAAGCTAGGAGGTTCACAGAGCACCAGGCACTCCCCGACACAGCAGTTACTGCTTTACATGCTAACTTCCTGCTTCCTGCTGGGAGTCCCATCACTGCGTCCTGGACACTAGGCTGTAAGCCCTAGAAATGCTGGAGCCTTCAGTGTAATGCTTATGGTGTATCAACAACACTTAATTTCATGCCCACTGAATGAATGCATGAATGATCAAAGTGAATAGGCTAGAAAGTCTGAAGCAACAGAAGTACAATACTGAGTGACACTGAGATCTGTCTACTGCTATTAGCTAATTTAAGAGCTAAGATTTTTTATAAGGCTTATAAAGTATTTTTTTAACTTCGTATAATTGCCATACTTTGAAAAGGTTCATTAACTTTTGCACACAAAGAGACATGGGATTACTCATATTTTATAAAGTAAGAAAAATTCACCTATTAAAGAGTAAGAGGTGCCACTATACTCACTTATGATCATGAAAATTTATGTCATTTCCTTCCAAAAAGTCAAGTGTTTTACAAAAAGTGACTCAATTTTTTTTCAAAAATAGGCTAGGAGGACTGCAAATCTACTTAAATGAAGATATATAGATGTGTATATGTGCACATATGTGTGTGTATCCTATAGATATATAGGTAGAACACATGTATATATTCTGTACGAATATTATTTTAAATTATACCAAAGTACAGCTAATGTTGAAAAACTGATCCTGAGTGACTGAAGAATTGATATAGACAATTTTACCTCTGTATCCAGTACAGTGGCCATTGCCCTAATATAATTTTATGATAAAGCTCCCTCTGAAGAATTATTAAAGTGTAGAAATATACTGATTCCTGGGGCTATCCACCCCTCTCCATATTGCTAATCAGCTTCATTTTAATTTTAACCACTAAAGACCCTGAATAAACAAAACAATATTGAGAAAAAAGAGCAAAGCTGGAGGTATCATGCTCCCTGACTTCAGACTATAGTACAAAGCTACAGTAATCAAAACAGTATAGTATTACAAAAAGAGACATGTAGATCAACGAAACACAGAGTCTGGAAACAAACTCATTCACATGTGGTCAATTAATCTATGACAAACTAGGCAAAAATATACAGTTGGGGAAAACATTCTCTTCAATAACTTGTGTTGAGAAAACTTCACAGCTACATGTAAAAAAAAAGTGAATAGAACATTTTCGCACACCATATGCAGAGATAAACTCAAAATGGATTAAAGGCCAACATGTAAAACCTAAAATCACAAAAAATACTAAAAGAAAACATAAGCAGTACACTCTCTGACAGTCTTAGTAATATTTTTTTTTTTTGGATCTGTCTCCTCAGGCAAGGGAAGCAAAAGCAAAAATAAACAAATGGGACCTAACTAAACTTAAATGCTTTTGCACAGCAAGAAAACCATCAACGACAACAACAACACAACCTGCTGAATGGGAGTAGCTATTTGCAAATGTTTTATCTCAGAAGGGGTTAATATTCAAAATATATACAAAGGTCATCCGACTCAATACATTAAAAAAAAATCCAATAGAAAACAAGCAGAAGAATTGAAGAGAGATTTTTTCCAAGGACTACACAAGGTACAAAGACACATGAAAAGATGCCCAACTTCACTAATCAGGAAAAAACAAATCAAAACCACAATGAGATATTACCTCACCCCTGTCAGAATCAAAAAGACAAGATGTAATAAATGTTGGCAAGGATGTGAAGAAGAGAGAACTCTAGTACACTGTTGGTGGGAATGTAAATTGGTGCAGTCATTACAGAAAATAGTATAGTGGTTCCTGAAAAAAACTAAAAATAGAACTACCACATGATCCAGCAATTCTACTCCTGGGAATTTACCTAAAGAAAACAAAACCACTAATTTGAAAAGATATATACACCCCACTGCTCAAGCAGCATTATTTACAATAGCCAAGATATGGAAGCAACCTAAGTGTCCATCAACCAACGAATGGTAAAGGAAATGTGGGTGTGTGTATAAATATACTTCATATTAATATATAATGTACATATATATATATAACATACACATAACATACATGTGGTATATATATGTATATATACACATATACATACAATGGAATACTACTCAACCATAAAAAAGTAAAATTTTACCATTTGCAACAACATGGATGGACTTGGAGGGTATTATGCTTAGTGAAGTTAGTCAGAGAAAGACAAATATTGTGTTTTCACTTTTATGTGGAATCTAAAAAGAAAATGAATGAACACAGCAAAACAGAAACAGTTTCATAGATACAGAGAACAGACAAGCAGGGAGACAGATGGGGCTGGGGCAAGACTGGACAAAGGGACTAGGAGGCACCAACTACTAGGAATAAATAAGATACAAAGATATAATGGTAGCACAGAGAATATAACTAATGTTTTATAGTAACTTTAAATTGAGTGTAATCTATGAAAATATCCAGTGACTATGTTGTATGTTTGAAACTATTGTTAACATTGTAAATCAACTATACTTCAATTTAAAAAAATCATAATTTGCTACTAATTTTCAGTTCTCTTTGTTGGTTTTCTCTTTTCAGTTTGCATATTTGTTTCTTACCTCATTCATATTATAAACTTTTTCTTTTTAACAAAGAAGGGATAAAAGGCCATATGAGTTGTTTTAAAAGAGCTCCTTGAACCTTAAAGGTAACAAGTGAGAGCTACCTCATCCAAAGGCACATGAGATGCAGTAAACACATTTTATATATATTGACATTGATAAGATAGACTTTAGAAATTACCTTTTAGAATATTTTAGATCTTCTGACACTTTTTTTTTTACATTTTAAACAATGGCAATTATCTGGCCATGGAAATAATTCCATTTTTTTTAAATCACAAAGTTAAAACGACAGTGAATAACACAGTCATTTTAAAGTCTCTTCCTCAATTCTGTCTCAATCACACAACTAACACACAGAAAAACACACACTTAACCCACTACCAGCAATAATAAAAAACATGATGATAAAGAATTAAATCTGATTTTGAGCAGATTTCAGACTCTAAACTAAAATAAATATCAAAAGAATTATCAGCAAATGTAGCAAAAAATATAAGTGTATGTAGCACTGTGTGACTAGGCTTCCCACGGTAATTACTCTTGGTGAGGATACACACACGTGCGCACATACATACATATGACTTCTTAATCTACAAAATAAAATCAACCAATTTATTTTAGCATACCTCATATGTTTACTCATTCTTAATATTCATTTGATTTCCTCAGACATTGAAAAGATAAGGGCCTACTCTAGCTGAACATTAGAAACTCCTTTTCATCATTACCTTACGTCAAGTAACCTGCTTTCCATCTTTGTTCCTCTACCTCAGTCATGACTTGCTGAGCTCAACTGGCTGTGGGACATTTAGCCTCAAATCAGACATTAAAAAGATATTCTTACACTCCTGTGGCACAGCTGACTATGTCCCTTGGTATTCACATGCTCTGATTCCACGTTTGTTCTGTTCAGGTATACACAGCAAACAAGAGATGATTTCAGTTTAACCCAGAGAGGCCTTAAGTTTGTTTTTTTACTGTTCAAAAAAAAAAAAAAAAGAGATTGATGAGGAGAATATCTGCAGAAAGTCTGCAATATCTGTAACACTTTCAGATTATAGATGTCCCCAATTCAAATGTACAGAATCCAATTTAAAATACTTGCTGGTAGAGCAGTTGAAGGTAACAAGCTTCCTACAATTTCTTGAAGGAAATCTGGATACAGAGCTTTTCCCCCTTACTTTTTCTACAGTAATATCACAAGCAACAGGTAAAATATTCCTAACCACTCAAAAGAGATTTCTACTATATAACATCAACTTGGAGTTTTATGGAAGGTAAAATTAAATTTTACAGTATTAAGATAATTCTAAAACTATAAAGGAACATAATATCCCATGCTCAAAGGCCTTCTGAAATAAAAGTGGACATAAAGACTGTATTAAAAAGACAAATTCTTTGAACATGATACCAGAAAGTAGGGCATTCTATTTCTCTAGGTCCTCAAGGCTAAAATTTAAACACAACTGGCTCTGTTAGAAGGCTCTAGAAATTATGTCTAAGAAAAAAAGGAACTAAACAGTGACCAAAAACAACAAAAACAAAAACAAAAAAACCTGCTTTCCTTCCAGGACAACCATTAATTATATAGAAAATTATTTTTAAAAGATCATTGCCTAATACCTCTATTCAGTAACAATCAAGTTAATTTAGTATCTAACATATGTCAGGGATTGTGCCAAACACTGGGGAGTCAGAGATGAACATGACACTCAAAAAATTTAAAAAGAATCAGAAAGAGACAAATTATAAATGCAATACAGATAATCTCTTGGAGAATGAAAAATATATGTATGTGTTTATGTGTGTGTGTGTGTATACACACACACAAAAATCCTTTTGAGGGGAAAAAATGGTTCTTTTCAGGCACTGAAATATGGTATGATTCAATTTCCTAGAGAACAGAAAGTACAAAAACAAGTTTTCAGAATTACATTGGAGTCAGATTGAGACAGGAAGGGGGCAGGGCACAGCCATTCAAGGACTGATATAGCAAGTAACATCAAAATGTTGGAAGACCCAACCCCCAGTAGGCCTTGAGGCTCCAGATGGTGGGAGATTTGACTTCTAGCAGATCTTGAGCTTCATTATATGCTCATTGTAATGTATTAACATGGTAAGTAACATGAACACAGGGGCCATGGCAGTCCCAAAGCTAACCACAAAAGGTCAAAGAGTGGGAAATGGCCAACTTCCTGGGAATCCCAGTTAGACTGGCCCTTCCACTTTTTAGCATATGGAGCCACTGAGCCCATAAAAACTGTCAACAAGGTGCCTAGAGATCGCTGCCCTCTCTGTTTCCCCCTCTTCGAAGATGGCCTGCACTCTGTCTATGGAGTGTGTACCTACTTTTACTCTAATCTGAGCACCCAACCCCCACACCTCATGGCCTTTGCCTTCTCTTTCGATGTATCTCTCTAAATAAATCTACCTTTACTCAACTGTGGCTCACTCTTGAAGTCTTTCCTGTCCAAAGCCAAGGACCCACACTTGGCGGGGCACATCCCAGGGGCTCAATGGAAGCCTGGGACATGGCCCTCCTCCTGCCCCACATCTGTTTTTTCTGCATCAAGATCATACAGTGTTTTTTTGTTAAACTTGGGTAAGGGTATTTTGTCTGTCTGGTTTTTATTCTTAAGGTAATGACAAGTCACTGAAGAGCATTTTAGCACAGCATGATGGCAAGATTTATCTAGAACCTCTGGCTCACTGTGGTGTGGGACTGAGATAAAAGTGAATCATGAAAAACCAGCTAGCAGGCACTTCCTTTATAGTAATACAGGGAACTGATCATGGTATCTTGGAAGAATGGAGAAAAGGTGGAGCACCAAAAACACAGGAGTAGAATTGGTAGGATTAATGATTTGGATTGACTGGATACAGAGAATGTGATGGAGGTTTTCAAGCTGATTCACAGGTTTCTAACAAATGTAACTGGAGGTAATTACTAATTAGTAAAGTTGGGGAAGATCATGAAGTGATAAAATCTAATTTTCTGCTTACTTTTATTCACAGCAAAGGTATTACAGATTCTTCCCAATCCATAAACATGAGAGAAGAGCCTGAACATAAACGTACTCACCAGGAACTGACAAAATAGCCTTCTTTTTTTTTCTATAGTTACAATTGTAAGGTATTCTCTTGATTTAAAAAATAGAAATCTTTAGGTAAAGTGGATATTAAGAAAGAGAGAAACAGAATAAAATGTCAAGATTTTCATCTTAGAAGCTGTGGTTAATCATTAACATACAATGAGAAGATACTAATGCTATCAAAGAAGAGTTTAGTAAATTTCAATTTTTACATGTCCTCGTACAGCCAAGCGATAATGCTGAGCATGAAGTGTGATATAGGTCCTGGAGTTGCAGGAGTGTTTCAGTTACACCTGCTTCTAAGCAGTTTTCAAAAGCATGGATGTGGATGACAATACCAGAAGGAGACCATAGCATTAGAACAAAGGAGAAACATGGAACTATCCAAAAAAAAAAAAAACTGAAAAAGTTGAGCAAATTAAGAGGAGCCCACTGAAGGAGAAACGCCCAAAAGTTTCAAAGAGGAAATGAATTAATGATGCCTCCGAATCCAAGGAAAGAGCATTCCCCAAAGAAGCACAGACAATTGCGTCACTGTGGTAGGTTGCTTGCAAATATGTTTGACATTATAGCCCTTTTGTCACCGGCAAAAGCAATTTACAACTCTCAGGAAATAAAAGTAGAGTCAGGGGAATAAAATTAAGTCTAACCTTTTTCTTTCCCTTTGCACCTAAGTCTAGTTTTACTGGCCCCCAGGAAGCTGTGTGCAAAATCCTCAGACCAGGGTTCCAGGTGCAAAACAGCTGCTCTGACATCTCAGCTCGGGGTGGGTGTAGACACTTCACCTGGTACTGGAGCACAAGCAGCGCAGCTGCGTCTGCCCAGGGGAACTCCGCCCCCTGCCTGCTAAGGAGATCCCCAGAAACTAGCCCTGCCCACGGCCTGGGGCTGGGAGTATGGGGGGAGGGTTGAGGAGGGTGGGTCCCAGCTCACACCTCTCCATTCTCTGATCAAAGAATAAAGCTGTCCTTTGCTTCTGAACCCAACCAGGTCTTGCTCTATTTGCTCAAACCAAAGGACACTGGGCAGGAGGACCCTTGTTGGGGCCCAAATAGAAAAGGGTGTAACACCTTTCTGCATCTATAGCTTTTTTCAATATAACTTCTGCAGCTCTTCCCATCTAGAGTGGGTTTTTCCCCCAACTCCCTGAACCTGAGCTAGGTCTGTGGCTTACTCTGACTAACAGAAGGAAAGGAAAACATCACTATGCAATTCTACTTCCAGCCGTCAAGGGGCCTTGCTTCCTTCATTCCTTCTCTACTGCTTTCACAATGGAAACAATGTGATAGCCTGGACTGGAACAAATGCATGCAAACGTATGCTGGAGTTGACTGTTCACAAGAACTGCCACCTGGGTGACATGGAAATGTTTCACAAATAACATAATAAATGTTGCTTTACAATTTGGTAAATAATACAATCATGCATTTCATCGAGCTTGAGCAAGATGAGAAAGAAAACTGACCATTTAAATCTCGATTTTTATCATTTTTATATTAATAATTGTTTTATAATGGTGGTATAATCAGAAGTCAGAGAGAAATCATTTGGAAAGGAAATGGAGGTTGGGGAAACGGATATGGGACAGAACCAGGGGCCCTGAAAAATTCTTTAGAGAACAAACGTCGATCACTGGAGATCGGGGAAGAATTTCTCAACAATACTGAGTGTTCCCCAAGCCATTTGCTGTGACTCTAGAACTGCCCCTATTAATGGGATGAAAATGACAAATATGGTTTTATTTCGCTGAATAATGAAAATGTAAGGCAAGATGAAAAGAAGACGTATTAGTCTGAGACAGTGAAAGTCAAATACTGCATGATCTCACTTACATGCTTATACGTGTAATCTAAAAAAAACAAACAAACTTAACAAAACAGAAGCAGAGTTATAGGCCCAGAGAAAAACAGGTGGTTGCCAGAAGGGAGTGGGTAAGGGAAAAGGAAAAACTAGGTGAGGGAAAATGGCCAGCAGACACTTGAAAAGATGCTCAGTATCATTAATTATGAGAGAAATGCCAATCAAAATTACAATGAGGTATCACCTCACACCAGTCAGCACTGGCTATCATCAAAAGGCCTTACAAATAATAAATGCTGGACAGGGTGTGGAGAAAAGGGAACCCTCTTACACTGTTGGGAATGTAATTTGGTGCAGCCATTATGGAGAACAGTATGGAGAATTCTTAAAAATCTTGAACAGACTTAACATATGATTCAATAATCCCATTCTTGAGCATCTATCTGGAGAAAACTCTAATCGAAAAGACATGTGTATCACAATGCTCACAGCAGCACTACTCACGATAGCCAAGACATGGAAGCAAACTAAACGTCTATCAACAGATGACTAGATAAAGAAGAAGTGGTATATAGATATACATACATACATGTATATGTGTGTGTGTGTATGTAAGTGGTATATAGATATATATACATACATGTATATGTGTGGTATATAGATATATACATACATGTATGTGTGTGTATATATGTGTGTGTGTGTACACACACACACATATATACACACGGATGCGCGCGTGCACACACATAATGGAATACTTCTCAGCCATAAAAAAGAATGGAATAGATTAATCCATTTGAAGCAACATGGATGGACCTAGAGATTATCATACTAAGTGAAGTAAATCAGAAAGAAGACAAATATCATCTGGTATCACCTATATGTGGGATGTAAAAAAAATGACACAAATGAACTTAGTCACAAAACAGAAACAGACTCACAGACACAGAAAACTAACTTACAGTCACCAAAGATATGAAAGGGAGGGAGGGATAAATCAGTAATTTAAGATTAGCAGATTCAAACTACTATATACAAAACAGATAAACAACAAAGTTCAACTATACAACACACAGAACTATGTTCAATAGACTGTAAGAACCTAGAATGGAAAAGAATATGGAAAAAAATATATACACACACACACACAACCAAATCACTATGCTATACAGCAGAAATTAACACAACATTGGAAATCAACTATACTTCAATTTTAAAAAAAGAAATAAGTGAGGGAGATTAAAGGTACAAACTTGCAGCTGCAAAATAAGTGAGATATATATGAAATGCACAGTGTGGGGAATATAGTCAATAACTATATAGTATCTTTGTATGGTGGTATATCATAATGAATTACCATGGTGATCAGTCTGAAATGTATAGAAATATTCCACCATGATGTTCTGTAACAGGAACTAACATAATGTTGTAGGTCAATTATACTTCTAAAACAAATAGACAAATTCATAGAAGAGAGATCAGATCTGTGGTCACCAGAAGTCGGAGGCAGGGGTAGGGGGAATTGAATGAAGGCAGTCAAAATGTACCAACTTTCAGTTATGAGATAAGTAAGTACTAGGGACGCAATGTACAACGTGATACATATAATTAGTGCTGTTGTGTTGTATATGAATGTTGAGGGTAAATCCTGAGAGTTCTCATCACAAGGAAATACTTTTTTTTTGTATTTCTTTAAGTTTATATCTATAGGAGATGAAGGATCGTCACTAAACTTACTGTGACAATCACTTCATGATGCATGAAAATCATTATGCTGTTTGCTATAAAACTTACAGAGTCCTGTCTGTCAATTAAATAAATCTCAATGAAATTGGAAAGAAAAAAAAGAAAATGTCATCTGCAAAGACAAGATGGAAAGAGGACTCATTAACAAAGAACAGATTCAAAAGGGAGAACAGCGTACAGGAAGGACACGAATTAAGACAAACAGGAATATTTCTATAGTTAACAATAACTGAAAAAATAACGGTCCAGAACACAGTAAATGGCTCCCAGCATCAATCAAGTAACAAATACCTGTGAAAATACTCTAAATCTGGTATTTACATAATTCCTTTAACAAGATGAGGAAACTGGGGCTCAGTAATGTCATTTATCTCTCCAAAGTTTACACAACCAAGAAAAAATCAGAATTGCATCCCATAAAGTTGTTTTACTCAAAATTCATTGGCAAGTTTGGAATCCTACCTCCATTTCCATCCAAGAGTCACAACAGCATCAATGCATGCTTGTCCTTCCAAAAGGTTTACTAAAACTGAGAAGCTATAAAACTAAGTTCACCAATCAATATTCCTTCTCCAAGCAATTTTTGTCTTTTATAAAAAACATTTTTCGGTACCTCTCCATACTTTGAACAAGCAGTAGAAACTAATGAAAAGTATACTGAAGTTTATGTGTCCGTAATAGTAGTGATATTCATGCTCAATGCTCAAGGGTAAGATGGATATTAACATTAATCTCTAACTCAATTTGAAACTGCATTTCTTTGGTTGACTAGAGTTTCAACTCACAAAACCCTTAGTCTATTAATCAGTAATTATTCAAAACTATACATATTAAAAATACCTTTGTTTTCCTCTTCTTCATTACAAATTTCAGGTCTCACTGTCTTAAGCAAAGAGAACTACAGCACAGCAGGAGACTATCACCCTGATTAGATGTGAGGTGACACTTCTGATTAGGGAAGAGGTGATACTGATGTTCTCCCTCTATTTGCACTTGACTCAGAAAACCTCAAGGGAGAAAAAAGACAACTGTGATTCAGGAAAGGGTTCAGACTGATTGAATTGTCAGAATAGGTCTGTTCAACACATCCTCCAGAGACGTAAGTCATGTCATGAACCTGATTCATAGTTAACAAAGGGTATCCATTGTGCACCTCTAACTTTCAAGCTCAGTGGTTGTTTAGCTTAATAATGAGTCTCCGATTTGCTAAAAGACTCAAATGAGGGTGTATGTTCAGCAGTATGATGTATCATCCAACCTCAAATGTACTGACTAAGGAAAAATGGGTGGAGAATTTGTGAATCTTGTCCTAATGGGGAAATAGAATGAAACTGATCTACAGTGGAAAATATTTTGGGCCACAGGTAATGCAAATAAATATTAAATGATTAAACAAAAAATATTCAAAGAGAAACTGAAGTGTATATATTATGAAGTCTTCTTCACTCATTCTAATCATTAGATTCTTCCGTATATAAATCTTATTAAGTTAATATATAATGTAGATTTTTTTTTTAAAAAGCTGGGGTTTTAGAAATTTCAGAAAGAACTCTTCTATATGAATGTTCCCACAGTAGATGATGCTTCTCAAAATCATTCATATTTTTTAATTGTTTCATTATATATTTAATGCCTGGTACTTTCATATAATTCTTTTGTTGCCATTTAGCAAAATTTTGTCTCAGATATTCCTTCAATCTCATTGATACACATAAATAATTGATAACAGATTACAGGTAGATTTTTTTTTTTAGCTTTAGGTATTTTTGGAAAGTATTAGTGGATGTTTCAGGGTAAACAACACAATGCATGTGTATTTTACACCTCCATCTATAAGATACATAATGCCTAATACCTCTGAGAATGATTTCATTAAAGAAGCCCATTTAATTAATTCCATTTGCTTAGCCAATTTTCTTCAAATTATTTAATCATGAAATAGTATATCTCTGCCCCCTCCTCCCTGCCATGAGTTACCAATTAACATATTTCTGAAGGGTACTGGTCAGGATATGATTGTGGGAAAAGCTAAAATATTATCACTCCTAGAAATAATAGCTTTATTGTGCAGAGTACTTCCAAATGCAGTCAACAGAAAAGGAGTTTATCATTACTAAGGTCCTACTGTGTTTCAGATGCTGTGATAGGCACATTTTATGCTACAGGAGAATGATCCTTTAAAAAATTCAATTTTGGCTTGAAGATACAGCAAGCAGAAAAGGGTACTGCTGCAATATCTGTTAACAAGAAGAAATCTGGAAAAACTAAAAACAAATTTTCTTAAACTCAGAAAGATGAAGTCGCAGGGAGAACAACTGACCCCAAACATGTAGTGAGGCATTCACCTGCAAGCAGAAACAGGACATGGGCATTTACTTACCTGGAAAATAAACCTATCGTGGAATTTCAGAAGAGCCGGTAAGAACTGCCAAAGGCCCATGATGGGCTGGCATAAGAGAGTTGAGCATCAGAGGATACAGGAGGAAGTTTCACACTCTCTGGCAGGATTTTCCTACAAGAACTCCACTAGGTGCTCACACAAAAATTGACAGAGATTTCTAAAAATGCTTTCTCAGTCCTGGCTGGAGGAGAGGACCAGCAGGCACTGCCCAAATCCTCCCAGACGCATGTGTGTGATTCCCTCGGTGGAACCAAAGCCTTAATCCAAATAGGGGAGGACAATGAAGCTGTGCCTTGAGAGCTCCAGTAGAAACTCACTGTATCTGGTTTTCAGTCAATCCATCCATCCATCCATCCATCAATCAATCACTGTTCTCCGAGAGGAGCAGAATCCCTACCTGTGAGCGAAGAACCAGGGTTGGCATTCTACCTGGAGGAGAGGCAAAACACCGGGAGGGCCACGTCCCAGAGATCCAGGCTCCTAGTGCTGGCTGAAGACTGAGGTTTTATCCTATCAGAGACATCCCACCTTTTCCCACCACCACACTAAGAAGCATCAGGGAAGGTACCAGTGGAATCACTGGGAGGGATGCAAAAGACATACTCCCCCAGGAAGCACTGCAGCAAAGGGAAGACCAAAAGCCCAGTGGGGAGACTCAAAGCCAACAGGAATTAAATTCTCAGACAAGCTCCTGAAAACTTAGCCCATCCTGTAAATCCAAGGTGTAACTAGGGGAATCTGCAGCTTCTTAGACTCTCAGAGTAGCCCGAGCTATAACACACTTCTAACCCAGAAAAACCTCTGGCTAGATTAACACAAATCCTTACATAAAAGGCCTTGCAAGGAAGATCATCAGTGAACTTGCAGACTGGTCCACAGCAATGCGAACAAACTGAAATGCAAACAGAAAAAGAAAACACACATACACACACAGAGAAACACCATTATTTATGTGGTACCCTTCCCAACTCGACTTTAATACTGAAGAAACTATCAGAAAAACCTAGAACCTGAAGTATTCTCAAAGAATATTTAGACGCTTCCAAGATCCCAAAAGTCATGAAAAACACACACGTGAACAAACAAAAATGGTCAGGGAGCCAAACTAGATGAACAGATTAAACAACCAAAGGCAATAAATGAAACTTGATAATTAGGTGCTGATGGAAAGATGAGAGACAGAAAAAAGAAGAGGAAAAGAAAGAGCAAGAACAAGAAGGTGCAAAAGAGGTCAAGGAAGAAAGAAGAAAAAGAAAAATGAAGAAATACCACCACCACAGTGGAATTAACCAAATGCCAAACATTATATGGACATTCATTGTATTATTCTTTCAACTTTTCTATAGGGTTAATTTTTTTTAAGACAAAGAGAAAAGAGAAACATGATGTTTGTTTCTTTTTCCTGACCTTCTTTCTATATAACTTCTAGCACCACGTTAGTTTCCTAGTCAAATAAATAATCGCTGAATAAATAAATGAATGTGTGAGAAAATAGATAAAACACACTTTTCTTCTGAGTTTCTTCTTTCCCATGAGAAAGAAAGAAAAAAAAAGTTACACTGGATCAGACCTTCTCTACACTATTAAAAAAATAAAAACAACTTTGTAGAACACTTTTTCACTTCAGGCACAGATACCTCAAAATTTCAAAAACTGAGAGTCACCTCAAAGGACAAAACATACACTTCATGAGTTTTAAATCCAGTCACCATTATTTCTACTTTGCTTTTTCAAGTTTTCAGTAAGAGTAGACAGTTAATAGCTAATAATAATAATAAGGATATTTTCATACACACAAAATATATGGAAAGTGAATCACCTGAAATTGAACTGAACAATGATTTAATAAATCCAGATCAGAACCAAGGAAAAATTATTTCCAGTAAAATGTGTACATCAAAAAATGGGAAGAAAACCTAAATAGACATTTCTGCAAAGATAACGTACAGATGGCTAACAGGCACATGAAAAAATGCTCAACATTGCTAATTGTAAGATAAATGCAAATTACAACCACAAAGAGGTGTCACCTCGCACCAGTCAGGATGGCCATTATCAAAAAAATCTACAAATAATAAATGCTGGAGAAGGTGTGGAGAAAAGGGAACCCTCCTACACTGTTGGTGGGAATGTAAATTGGTGCAGCCGCAATAGAGAACAGTATGGAGGTTGCTTCATAAAAACTAAAAACAAAGCTACCACATGATCTAGCAATTCCACTTCTGGCAATATACCCAGAAAAGACGAAAACTCTAATTTAAAAAGACACACGCACCACAGTGTTCATGGCAGCACTATTTACAATAGCCAAGACATGCAAATAACCCAAATGTCTGTCAAGAGACAACTGATTGAAGATGTGGTATGTATATATGTGCATATGTGTGTGTGTAAAAAGTGGAATATTACTCTGCCATAAAAGAGAATGAAATATTGCCATTTGCAGCAACATGGATGGACTTAGAGAATAGCATACTAAATGAAGTAAGTCAGACACAGAAAGAAAAATATCATGTGATATTACTTACGGGTAGAATTTAAAAACAAATTATACAAAGGACCTTACTTATAAAATAGAAATAGACTCTCAGACATCAAAAACAAACGTATGGTTACCAAACGGGAAAGGAGCAAGAGAGGGATAAACTGGGAGTATGGAATTAACAGACAGAAACTACTATACATTAAGTAGATAAACAAGAAGGACTTACTGTATAGCACAGGGAACTGTATTCAATATGGTGCAATAACCTATAATGGAAAATAATCAGAAAAATATACATATATAATTGAATCACTTTGCTATACACCTGAAACTAACACAACATGGTAAATCAACTATATTTCAATAAAAGAAAAATTCAGAAGTAGTTACATAAATTCATCCTCTGGAAATGTAAGCAAGTACTTTAGAAGAACCTGGACAAGTTTTAGGGACTGGTTGGAAGTAAGCACAAACCAGAAGTCAAGAGGCAGGGAGGGCACATTTGACCATGGTGAGTAGGAGGTGAAGGAGTCTGGGAGTGACCTGTCAAAAGAGGAACACAGATTTGCATCCCTGGAATATTCTTGTTTGAAGAAAACCTCTTTTAACATAATTACACCACTAAGATGGTTACTACTTTCTAGAAAGTTATAAGAATCTTCAAAATGGTTAAGTAATTTCACTGTAACAGATGAGACAATTTCAAAAAACTTGGTTAGATTCTACTCATTACACTTAGAAACTGTGCAAAGTTCAGCTTCTCATGTATGGTTTTGTACACAGCAGAAACACTCCAATATTTGTTATCTGTTTTTAAGTGTGACTTTTTATTTCCTTTCTTTTTTGTAGAGCCTTCTCCAAATAACATGTTTTTTTGTTTTGAGTTTTTTGCTGTTGTTGTCCTTATCTTCTTTGTGTGTTGTTTTGTCTGATGTTGGATTTTCATGCAGTTCATTAGCTCTGATGCTGATCAACAATTTATGCAATACTGTATCATTTCATACTATGTGTATAATTAAATGTTAGGATGTTGGGGCAATCAAATTTTTTCAATGTACTGAAATAAAATGGCCTAGAATAGTGTGTGTATGTATATACAAATTCATTCTGAAGAATTCTCATTAACTATCATTCATTTTGAGATGATATGCAGTATGCATATCTGTTTTACTGCTTTCTTTCCATTTGGAAGCCATTGATTTTGAGTTATCATATGTGCCAACATTCTCCTAACACTTTATAAATACATGTGCTCTACCTGCAGCTTTTAATGAGGAATGATTCTGGTCACAGCAGCTACCTCAGAACACCAGTCCAAGGGATTGTATTCGGCACAGCAAGCTGTTAAATTTCCCTATCATTTATGTGTGTTTTTTAAGCACTGCCTGTGGCTTTACCATTCATTATTAAAAGGAAAGCACTCACAGAATTTCAATCGTCTTCTTCTGCCTGAATACCAATTAAAACCTGTTCAATACAACAGTGGAAATGCACTCTAATTCATCACTTGGTTTGCAACAGAATTTCCTGGTTCTCATGAGCCTCTATTTTTGTAAAAGAAAATATGTATTAGAGTAGTTCTCAGATCTGCAGAATTGTATCTGAGCAGGAGAAAAAAAAATAATCAGGCTATAGGAATTAGTTGTCTAACCAGGAAAGAAGGAAGCTGGTATTAAGTTCAGCATTTGCCTTAATGAGAACTGTGTTCAGTAGTAGTGAGTCATGAACCTGACTCTCAAGAGACTGGGGAATGCTTTACTATGTGATTCTGACTGAATAAAGGAGATAATAGGAAAGGTCTTCATAACATAACTCCATGAGAACACATAGAAATGTGGCAATTAGAAGACAAAAATAATAAAAAAGCAATTAAATAATTTCAGAAAAACGCTAATATCTTCGCCTTTAAAAGGTAGATCAAGATGTTTTTAGTGCAGATTAAAAAAACAACCATGCCTGGCTTCTAATAGTATAACTCAAACTTCACATGCTAGTTAATGCGGTAAGAAAAGTGAGAAATGTATCAATTTGTCAGCATGGGTGATATACCTGATATTCATGAATGAGATAAAAACAAGTTTTAAATGCATGAAGGAGATAAAAAAATAATTTTAAAAGCAGCCAAAATAGTACTGCATAGCACTTCTATTTAAATTTTTCTGGACTCAAACCCTGGAAAATCAGTCCATACAAAGGTTAAGTTATCTTAAAAGTCATTTCATAATTCATATATAAATGAGCATAACTTGCTAAACAGTGAATTCTATCAATTTATAAACAAAAATACTCTTTCAGTAACTATTGGATTTTTATAGAAAAATACACATTGCAGATACAGATATGTATATAATTTTCGATTAACTGGGAAAAGTCTTTCAGGCACTGACATCTGTATTTTGACTTGAGCAATAAGTAGTACTATGTGCTAAGAACAGAACATCTGGGGGAGACAACGAATCAGGAGAAGTCTTGAGGGAAAAGAATATTTTGCTTTAACCATGTTACATATTATTCTTTAAACACAGAAGATGTTCAGTAAGCCAACGGATAAAACAGAGCGCTCTGGGAGTGGCCAGCATTAAAGATGGATGTGTGGGGCTTACAACAGGTGGCCAGAACTGAGAGCTCTGAGACTAGACAAGGCATCCTCAGATGCAGAGTAAGAGAATGAACAGAAATGAGAAGACGGCAGCCAAATAGTTAGCTCAGGGCTGTTCCATCCTTTGTTTGGCTGTGGTGGAAAAATCATCAAAGGAAAGAGCAAAATACAAAAGAAGGGTAGTATCACAAACAAAACTCACAAAAAAAAAAAAGAAAAAAAAAAGAAATGAGTCATCAAGTCATTCAAAACCATGGAAGAAACTTAAAAATCTATTACTAAGAAACCAGTCTGAAAGTTCTATGTTCTATATGATTCCAACTATTTGACATTCTGGGAAAGGTGAAACTAGGGAGACAGTAAAAGGATCAGACCAGGGGTTAGCAGGGAGGGTGGGATGAACTGACCGAGCACCAGGGATTATTAGGGCAGCAAAATTTCTACTTATATTTTACTTACATTCTACTTATAATGGTGGGTATGTTTCATTATACATATGTCCATATCCATAGAATAAGTAACATCAAGAGTGAACCCCAATGTAAACTATGGACTTTGGGTGACTCTGATGTGTCAATGGAGGTTCACTGATTGTAACCTGTGGTGGGAGATGCTGATAACACAGGAAGCCGTGCCTGCGTGGGGACAGGGGTATACAGGAAATCTATTTTCCACTCAATTTTGCGATGAACCTAAAACTGCTCTAAAAATAGCCTATTTAAATATATGAATACATGCACCAGAAAAGAATTTAAAAGTACTAAATCTTGGTTACATGAAAACCATTTTCTATTTAACTGCTGAGATACCTATAAATTCACATGCATATATAAGAAGTAATACAGAAAGATTCCATGTGTCCTCTACCCAGTTTCCCTCAAGGTAACATCATGCAAAACCAGGACACTGATGTTGCTACAATAAATACACAGAATGTTTCCATCACCACCATGATCCCTCACAGACTGATAAACACTAGGAAGTTTGCTCTTGGATTAGGTTTGATGGAAGTCCTTCCCATATTCTTTTTAATTACACCAGCTGATCTTCCAGAGTTACTCCCAACTTCCATAACCTCTTTAGCCCTTGGCAACTGCTAATCTGTTCTTCATTTCTATGTATTTTTTTCATTTCAAGAATGGTACTCAGATGGAATCATCAGTATGCAGCCTTTTGAGATTTTTTTTTCTCTCAGTCCTTGAGCTCTATTCACATTGCTGTGTGTATCACTCGGCTGCTGCTTCTCACCGAGTGGTATTCCACGGTCTGGACGCACCATTTTTTGCTTGGTTATTCACCTGCCAAAGGATATCTACGTTGTTTCCAGGTTGAGGTTATGAAGAATAAGAATAAACATTTCTAAAAACTCAAAACTTTATCCAACTTGAAGATCTGTGTCAGGCCTGACTCAGGTATGGAAACCTACAGTCTGTCTCCTGAACAACATACTAATTCTGGAAAACGGCATTTGTCTGTAACTTTAGTCTAATAACTCCTTCAAAGGAATTCTTCAAACATCTATTCTTTTGCTTCCTTGTTTATCTCATATATAGACTGATTTGAGTGATTAGGCGATTTGGGCAGAAAGATTGGGATACCCAGTTCACAAGTCCTGAATAAATCACCTGGAATCTCTGTTTTGTAGGATCCAGTGGTCGGTAAGTACTAGCTTCAGCTTTGTGGTTGGTCTCAGCTGAAGGTTTAGAGAAGAAAAGTTCCATTAAACAACCTATTCCATTAACGTGCTTGATTTTCTTTCTTCACCATAGAAACTAAAATTACACACAAATGCCATTTTCCAGAACTAGTATCTTGTTCAGGAGAGAGAGAGATATTAGACATTTGCTATCTTATGTACTGGATTATATACAGCTTATTCAGTGTTTTTTAAAACTGTTTCTCACTGACTTCCCTCTCAGATAAGTGGTTAGTAAAAGACCAGTTTGTTCACATTTTTCCTTGGTGAAGTAAAGTAATTGTAGATATTTTGTCACCTTTGTTAAAAAAAAAAGCTTATAAATGGATCTGTCGTGAAATTTATTCAAATTCCACATACAAAAAGATGAAATGGATACAACTAGGATTTACAAATTTATTTATTTAGATGGTCAAAGACTATACGTATACAAAGATTTGCCTTAATTTTTCTTATTTTTGAAGTAATTTCTGATGATTGAGAGCTCATTTTAAAATATAAAATACTAAGTTAGCTACTGCCTGTACTTGCTATGTTAATTTAGCTATTTTGCTCACATTAGGGGGATTCACAATAACCTGAGTTATTATTATATGAGATATAAAAATTTAGAAAAAGCTACTGAAACACCACATATTTTCCTAAGGATAGAGATCTTCTGAATGGAATGAAATATCAACTGCAGTGCAATACCTTCTTTCCTGAGTTACGGGCGTACCACAAATAATTTTTCTATGAGAAAACAGTAGAATTTGACCATTGCTTCCAACCATATATACTGATATTAAGCTGGTTAAAAAATAATGAGAAATAACATTTTTAGCCCATTAAAAGTTATTTTAGAAAAAATGTATTTTTGTAAAGGTAGATACATTTCTTCGTATTGTGAATAACCTCAAATTTAAGACATAGGGATAGTTTCCTACAGTTTTATGCTGTAATGTGATGCTTTTCCAGTCACCTGTGTTGACAGTGATACAGAGATAATAGAGATCATGGGGATTAGAGATAATAATTTCATTGTTGTTTCCTAGAGTAAACATCTATTGAAAAACCAACAACTCTTTCTCTACACTGTGTTTGTTCTTTTCTTGTAAAAATCTTACCTTATACTAACAAACACATTCCTTCCATATTTCACCTGATTTGAAAGCTTCTTCATCCTCTTTTGTTTAATGGCTCAGTGACTAAAAATAACATAAGATGGAAAATCTTGAACAAAGTCGGGACATTGCACAAATACTGTACAAGACTGTTTCATCGTAACAGGCAAAAGTGCTGATTGAACATATAACTGGTGATTGTAGTCCTGATAGAGTATGATTTTTCTGTGTAGCAGTTAAATTAATCTATTTACCATTTTAATCATTAAGCACATTTGGAGTTCCAGAAATACTTCAAGAAAATGAAGTACAGTCTTTTTGTATTCATAAACACACTTTACAAAATTTTTACAACGACCATAAAATCAATATAAAGCTTTGAAAAGCCCTAATTAGGAATACACAAATACATGCATACACATTCACACTCTAAATATGCGACATTTTCAGTGACATAAATTTCTGTACTGGTTTAAATAATTCAACAGTGGATGAGTTCTCTAAAACCACAAATAAATAGGTTATCAGAAATAAATATTATGCAATCACAGAGTTAATCTCCCTCAACTGTAAATTAATAATGAAAGCCAAATTAATTTAGCTAGGGAACAGAATTTCCAAGCAAAGAATGAAGACTCAAGATTAGGACAAAGAAAAAGCTAACAAAAGAGAAAAAGAGGGTCATTACATAAGGATAAAGAATCAAATCATCATTAAGATAGCTCTGGGGCCCAGGGCAGGCCATCTCCAAATGTGTCTCCACGGCACAGTGACTATCTGAATTAAAGTTACTAAGAAACGTCCAACACAAGAGGGATGCTGACTGTCCGTCCGGTTGCCCTGAAAGCAGGACACACATCCCTCCTGTGAAAGGCACGCTCCCTGCATCTGAAGGGAGAAGGACACCCTCATCTCCAGAGACAGGAAATTCAGGGCCAAGAAACCTTTATAAGCAAATCTCGTAACCTCTTTAATTTACTACACCAGCCCAAACTGTTTAGATTCTTCATTAACTGAGCGACCAAAACCTAAGCTTCTCTGTCCTGTCTACTCCCCACAAATTGTTTGTCTAAAAAGTATAAAAGCTGCCTGCTTTGGCCACTTCTTAGAAATGGAACCTCCATGCCCATGAATTAAAATTTTCTTTTCTCCTGTTAATCTGTCTTGTGTCCATGTTCCTATTAGTCCAGCCACAAAACTCAAGGTGGGTAGAGGGAGAGATTTCCCCCTCCGCAACAGTAGAAACATTAGAAATGTGTGTGCACTTGCTCATACGACTTCAAAGTATGTGTAACAGAAGAGACAGAAAATAAGATGAAAAAGACAATGCCACAATCATGGCAAGAAATTTTAACACATCCTTCACTAAATAATATATTTAAAAATAAGTAAATACATAGATTTAGGCAATACAATCAATAAGCCTCATATACGGGTCAAATTCAGAAGACAGCATCAAAGGTATCAAGGTATAAATACTTTTCAAGTACATTTAGAAAGTTTATTTTAAAATGAACTTTGCAATAATACTTTTATTATTTAATAAAATGTATTTACTATCTGATAAAATATAATAAACAGGACTCTTAATGGAAAGTATTCTATATCAGAAAAGGCGTAAAATTACTAGCGCTGTTAGTATAATAAGACAAGTTATTAAAAAGTAAGTATTGAGAAAAAACAGGTAATAACCCATGATAATTTTCTGTGGTCTGCATAAAATGTATAAATAGATAATTAAAATATATGAGCTTTGCAAAGCTGCTAGTAGTAAAATATATAGAAATAAAATGCATTCTATGTTGCAACCACAAAAATTTCAATATTAGAATTTGAAAAAGATAACACAGTTCATCATAAATATAAAGCACCTATCATTAAATCCAACAAATATGCTGAAGTCCTGAAAACAGAAAAAGAAAAATTTAAGGCTATTAATGAAAAACACGTTTTAGAAGACTCAAGTTTAGAAATGTAAATTCCCCAAAGTGAGCAAAACTCCTTTGTGATTTTGTTCAAATTTCCCCCAGCTACCTATTTTCCTTTTTCGTTTGTGTCTGGAAACTTGACAAGGTTATCACAAACTATATACAAAAATACAAAAAGTTCAAGAACAGACCTGACCCACAGGTGAAGGCCAAGAGGGGAGCACGTCCCCCTCATGTAAAAAGACACAGTCAAAATGAAAGAATTTAACACTGTGTGATACAGCCAACAAGGGAACTGAACAGAGAGCCCCGAGCAGCCATGAATATCAATACTAGATATACTACTAGATAAATATCAATACTAGATAAACGGCAACCATTATAGGCTATGGGTCCAAGAGTTAAGGATCGTGCGACAGGTGGTTTCTGTGTCTAAAAATATCTATTTACCCTTTTGGTTGTTTTTCCATTTACAGCCTCGTAACAATTCTCTCCCCTCCCCTACTCTTTCTGTCCCCTGGGGAGGCTGACTTATGGACTATAAGACGTGGGCTTTCTTTCCCTCTGGTTTCTGGTTGAGTTTAACCAATGGCAGGCAATTTAACTGAAATACACTATATTTTAGGTCACCAGGTGGCCATGTCTTTTTCATATGTGATCCGCCACAGAGAGTGTATTTTAGAAAGCATTTTGCTTTTATTTTTTTTTAAGTTTTCAGAATAGTCCACATCACTTTAAAATTTAAAATTCTCAAAATGTCTTTAATCCATTCTACTTTTGTAGAACAAAACTATCAAAAAGTCCATCTGAGAAGTTTAAAATTCACCAGAAAATACTGTAACTGAAAAGTAAGTAAATGTTA
Source organism: Vicugna pacos (assembly GCF_048564905.1). Classification (NCBI taxonomy): domain Eukaryota; kingdom Metazoa; phylum Chordata; class Mammalia; order Artiodactyla; family Camelidae; genus Vicugna; species Vicugna pacos. Next base: position 31,743,138 of record NC_133009.1, read on the forward strand.
TGTGATAAAGTAAGATAATTAAATTGCATAGCTTGGTCTTCCTAACAGCACCAAACAAGGGAGAACTGGAGTTTTCTTCTCAGCTCTCCCAGATGAGAGGGCAGGAAAAAAGGGAGGATTGGGGCCTGAAAGCTCCCAGCAGTCCCACATCAAAAATAAGAGTCACATCCCTAATACTCCTTCCTACTAGAAAAAAAAATCTTTATCCATCCTGCTCAAATCTTTTGAGCACACCCCACTCTACCACATTTATTGGCATAAAGTACTTTTTTGTTGTTTTTACTTTTTCCAATTAAAACCAACCATTTCAGTAATATCAGACTTTCTTTAAACCTTGACTTTTCCTCACATCAATTTCACTCTTTTCAAATGGAAAAAGGCCCGTGCTTTGCTTTTCTTTTCTTAGTAGCAGCTTTATTAGCTCAAAAATATGCACTAAACATTCAACTTCTGAGAAAAATTCTGTAGGGCAATGCATGCATACATTTTCCTAGGAAAATAACATTCTGATGAAAAAAATTAAAGTTTAAAAATTAAATTTGAAGCAGTACCCTAGAGTCAAATAGTTCAAAATAAATAACCTAAAGATTTATCTGACTGTCACCACATTCGTGCCAGAGAATGTTAGGGAATATCAGATTCAGAGAAGGTATATTCTTGGTTATTGATAGAGGACAATGAGTTTACCTTCAAGACTTTAATTCTTTTCTGGGAATCTACACAGATGGGCCAACCCAATTTTGAGTTCCACGCACACAGTATGCAATTACCTCTGAGCATCAAAACTCCAGGTAACTTTTGCGTTTCCTACCCATCAGAACACTTACCTGGTTCTTTATGGAATACATTAGGATTTTACATCTGAAAAGTGAAGCACCTAAGTGGTTCTGAAGATGCTTTTATTTCGTAGGAAATACAGAAAAACTTCCGATTTAGATTTTTTTAATAAAGTAACTCTTGGCTTAGATGGTACTTAATTAATGCTTACTTGCTGCTTTGGAATTATTCCCTCAATTAAATTAACCCCAACTGACTAACAACAGTATCAGCAATAAACTCTATATGTGAGTACACATATGAGTAAGGATAGTATTTCTTTTATAAATGATGACCCCAAATCTGTTTGTTAATAAAGTGAAATAATCCATGTCAAAGCTAAGTGATTAATCTCAGTAAGATTCATTGAAAGAAGCCAAACAAGCATGTTACTTGCTCTACAAGCATGCAGACTCCATGAGGAAATATCTTTTTTTTTTCTAGTTTTCCTTCTATTCCTCAGCACCTAGATAAAGCACTGCCTTGAACAAAGTTGGTATTCAGTAAGTATCTACTGAACAATTAGTGATCAATCGCTGCTTCAAAGATGAAATCACCATCTCCATTACTGGAACCTGCAGAGGAATCAAGTCATGAATATCATGAAATAAAAGATGATGATGTTGGTATCACTTTCTGTTCAGAAATGAACATTTGGTTATGATTTGGTTAGGAAGAACTATCTCAGTGGATGTGTGTGGAAAGGGGCTTGAGCACAAGTAAGGATTAAAGTTACCTCACTGGCTATTTAAGAATGGTAGTGTATTCATCAGTGAAGCCACCTGGTGTTGTATAAACATCAGGAGGTGGCAGACTGACAGCAGGAGAGGAGTGACTTCACTGGGTGGCTCAGTCTTTCTGTTTCTGTATCATCCTATTACCTCACCTCTGCTTACTGAGCAACTCCAAAATCGGTGACCTTGTACCAGAAGCTTCAGTAAAGAAACACAAAGAAGGAAAGTATGCAGTCTCACAGATACTGGCTTAACAATCTCATGTAAAGCATAAAACAGGTCCACGATTATAACACAAGGGAGAGAAAAAATTCTACCTGCAGAGCAAAATCAGTGTCCTAAAGAAACACAGATCTGTACTGAAATGGTATTTGTCTGAACAATATTTCCAATCGTACATAAGTCTGTTTTAAGCTTTAACATGATGTGTTTTCCCTTTGGAATTCGTACTTATACAAAACAATCTTTTCCTATAAAAAGACTCTTCAATTTACAAATTAAGTAGTTGAATTTTTTCATTAATAATGGAAAAAAGGACAGCTGTTTTAAAACTATTTAAAAGATGCATTTTAATCATGTACTACAAATGCTAAATTTTAAGTATTTAAGTGTAATCACAAATATTACTAGATATTCACTTATCTAAAAATTCATCAAGTAATATTAATGGTGTTATTGGTTTCTCTCCTTGATGCTGTCTATAGGAAAATAAGTTAATTCCTTTATGAGAATGTTTAAGGCTCCGCCATGGTCCCATCCCTGATGTTTCAATTTTAGTCTCATTTCTCACATCTATTACTTATGCAATAAAAATATCACCAAGATTGCTTGCTAATCTCCAACATTCCATGTTTATCCACTTTTGTGTCTTTTTGCGTGTGAAATTTTATATGATTAAAACACACCTATCTCCTATATCATCTGTAAAATCTTAATTATTCTTTAAAAAGCCTACCTCAGATGCCCTGTATTCAAAACAGCAAGTTCTAAACCTTCATTATAAGACTCTTCACAACTCCCTTCTATCTGTATCTACAGACACAGGTCCTAACCACACTCCTTGGGAAAGGATTATAAAATGGTGTGGGTGACCATTGGGGAGTTAAATTAATTTCCAAAAGAGAAATATATGAAATTATAATGTCAGAGACACTTAGCCTATTTTCAAGCCTAATTCTCAAAAAGAGTACATCTTTTCAAGTATTATCAACATCCTTGACTCTGAACATTTAACTCAGATAATTAATCAAATCTTAGTTGAATGTTTAAAAACATTTTTCACAAGGAAAAGAAACCTATCTTTACTTTCTTCTGCTTTTCAAAGAAATTAATGACACTTCCTCAACGTCACCTGTTAAAAAAAGTCTTGCTTCTGACATAACTTAGGCATTCTCACACTTTTTATTGCTTTACAACTTTCAGAACGATCTTCTCTGCATGAGTCGGAGTAGAGCATTTTAAAAGCATGAAAGGACACAGGATTCTCCATTAAGAAATAAAGGTGCTGTCTATTTTCAGAAGAAATGCAAAAATGATGAAGTCAGAACTATTCTCTTTGTAGATGAATAATGCACTAGTTAACCGGGCTTTAAATACATGAATGCAAGAAAAATTGCAGACAGTTTAAAAATAAGAAATGCACTAAGAGTACAAGGTTAAGAACAGATCTACTTATGACATGAACACGCAAGTTGGTACAAAAATTTTCTGATTTGGCTTGGCTGTGAGACTCTAATATTCTGCACTTCATGGTGATGTGTAGAACTGATGATTATTTACAGTATAAACTTTGAAAAAGCCAAGTAAATTTACTAGTAATTCAGATAAATAATAATTATAAATATTTATAATGAAGCTTACTAGAATTAATTTTCACTACAATTTCCTTGCCAAAAACCTGCTTACAAATTTGTCAATATTATCATAGTGTGTTAATAGAAATCGCTGCACTAAATGAACAAGCATCACTAACATTTACGCAAAAATACTATTTTGAAACAAAGTCATAATTTAGCTGAATAAGAAAAACAAAATTTGCCTTTAAATGTGTTTTTAAAGTAGGAAAGTAAAGATATACTCAAAATATATGAGCTAACAACTTTAAGTATCATAAATAAGAATGGTGATTGCAGTTAGAAGAGTTTTACACAGTATTTCAGCAAAAATAAATCCAGATAATCTCAGAATAGTTAAAAAAAAAATTAAGACAGGAATTAAATGTTTTTAACAAGCCAACAAGTAAACACGCTTGTTCCAGGATAACCTATGAGAGGTAGAAAATGTGTTCAAAAAATTTTTTTCATGTGTGTTTGTTTCTAAGCATTCCCATAAAATGTATCTTTTCATTTATTAATTGGTGTTAATACTAAATGAGTGGAAGTCAAGCAGCAAGTCCCTCCATGTCTGCAGATTTACTCATTTGTACAACATAGGTACAAGTCTGCAGACTGCCTCTGGCCTCAGTCTTTGCATCTGCAGCAGATTTTAATTCTATGAACTACAGCATCAGAAAGTAGACGTGCCATGGCTCTGCTGATGGACCTTTCATCCAGCAGACATTCAGCAATGTCACGTGTGCAAGGTGGCGTCTCACAGCTCTTCTGTGTGCAACTCCAGCCAATGCAAGGTAACTTATCTTGTAAGATAATCTAGTGGCTTTTTTATTTTCAGTTTGAAAAGCTGTTTTCAAACTACTTTTTGTTTTAAATAGCTCATCATATACACATTTAATATATATATATTTTCTCTAATAACTGAACAGATTCATCTCAAAATGATCCAGAAATTAAAGTGGCAACATGACATTATTCAAAAACGTTCCTTGGCATAATACATAATACACTAGGTTATTAAACTCGCTAAAGGAAAAGGTAACTTTCATCATAGTTTATTTCCTTATTTAAAATTGCCTCATGTCTTTAGAATTGATTCCAAAGAATAGATTGTCTTTATATTAGAGAATATTCTCATAGATCAGATCTTTTCTCAGCTTCTTTAGTAATTTTAGTGGTACTGTCAATTGAGGAAGTCAAGTATTCTAATCTATTTTTAGCCAATCAATTCTTCAGTACATAAAATAAATATAAATTAAAATTTTTAAATAAAACATTAAATTCCAAAATTAAACACATTTAGATAAGATTTTTTAATGTAAAAAAGTTTTTATAAGTAATTTTGCAAAATATGTCAATAAATTTCACTTTTGTTTTTCTATGAAGGCACAAGGACAACTTAGAAATTTCAAAACTATTTACTGGAATATAAAGAGGTGATAAAGATGACGGAAGATATTCTGACACTGCAAATCCCCTAAATGGTTTGGGCAACCTGCAAATATCTCTGGATAACACTTGGAGAACCACTGGCCTAAAGATGTGCTAGATACATATTGTCACTAATTATGTGTTAAATAAATGAAAAAATACTCACCTTTATAAATTATAGTCAAAATATGTATATTTATTGAAAATGTATCTACTAAAGTATTCTATAAACCTTAATCTGAAATGTTCTATTAATTTTAAAATTTAACAGGCTGTAAATATTACATATTTCTGTACATTTCTATGAAAAACATATAATATCTTAGGCTTTTTTCTTTTATAGGAAAGAGAGTCATCAGGGTACATATTCACTCCCTAAGCTTAAAGTCATGAGATAAAAGTAAAATAAATGTTAGCATGAGTCAGTCACTTAAATGCATTAATTTCTTACTCTTTTACAGTAGTGGGTAATTTGTATCTTTGGAGTTTTGAAGCATTTGTACCAATCTCCTAAATGTGGTAGTATGAACTCATATGGTCAAGTCATCTATTTGGTGATTTAGTGCTGTTAACTCCAAGTAAGAGGCTTTAGTCTCTGATTTACTTTTCCTGGACAAGATGTCGACATGGTCCAGCTTGACTGCCTTGCCTATAGTGAAGGGTCTACTCCAGTCATGAGATTCATGAGGCCAAAGCCTAATTCATTATTGTTCCTCAACCTAGCACAGCTGCCAGATACTAAGGTATCCACAGTGAGTATTATTTTTAAATGAATGAAGTTTTCAATTCATTAAATTGAAAAGTAGTTGTTTTTCCATACGATAGGCTAAAGCAGGGTACACTTCTTTTTTAAGCGTCCAACTCGTTTGATACTGTGTGCCTGTGCTTTAGAAGACAGTGAATAAAACAACATCAGAGATTAATTACAGGCTATCTTTTCATTCAATGAATGTATTCATACCAAAATGGTTTATACCACTGTTACTATGGAAAAAAAAGTACACATTTTTGAGAAAGTATTTTGTTTAACACATAATAGTGAAAAAAGTAAATCACTTAGCATTGTGATTGAAAATCTATAATGTAATCATTTCTATCAAGACAGGAAACTTTTACTTGCTTAATCATCTTTTGCTTATAGAAAAGCAATGATAGGCTCTAGAGTAGGAAAAAAATGACTGAGGCACAGAGCTAGTTAAATTTAACATCAGAGTTAAAGGAAGTAGCATCAGCCAGATAGGAAATTAGATGTCTATGATACAGAGATTCTTGGGTTATCTTGCTGAGTATCAGTAAATCTCTCTCTGACCTTGGGCATGTTATTTGCCACAGGTAATCTTCTGATCAATAACATTTTTGGCAAAGAGATAAGAGATGTTTGTTTCTCCTCCACACAGATAATTGGATTTTACTTAATAAGATTGCACAGCCCCTGAAATATCAGGTAAATAGGCATCAGACAGGGAGTTAACCTCTGAAAGTGATGTTTTAATTGTTTATTAAATGAGGACAAAACTATTTACTGCTTTTGTTGATTTCTCATGATGCTCAAAATTGCTTGTAATAGCTTGATAACACCTGATTACACTTAAAAATTCTAAGATCATATGAATTACCCAGAAGATATATGGAGAACTATGTCATGTACCACACATACGACTAAACTCCTGACTGAATGTAAAAACATTCTTAGAAATCAGTTCATCTATTTGACTGAAATAATCAGCTGAAGTAAAATAGTTGATGATTTCACATATTTTCTAAAAGCTCAACATAATGTAAGTGAAATCACTATAGCCATTTATCCTGTACTGAGAAACAAAGCACTTATATTTGAAATGACATATTAAGACACATATACATATTTTTAAGTAAAAATTAACCTAGAAACAAAGGAAAGGAGTATTCAGGAGGTATTAACAAAGTTTACTAAAGAGAAGACAAGGATGCAATAACACTAAAGAACGCCCCACACAGCACGTCTGACTTCTAATATTTTGAGTAATTTTCAAATCACATTACAATTAGATTTACTATCCAAAAATCCCTGAATCTCATGATCTATGTAGAATAACCCTTGAATATTTTCCAAAGTAGAATGTAAAGGAGGAAAGCGAAGGACAAATCTCCCAGTGAAATCAATCGTCCATTAACACGAAACAATAGTTAATTTCCTTTGCTTAAACTATTCTTCCATAGTCCAAAAAGTGTACAGAACTGTTTCTCTTTTTTTTTTCACATTCAATAAAAATGTAGGGTAATTTCTGCGTAATATATGACATTAAGGAACTACAGATTTCTAAACAATAAAAAATTATACTTGAATTCGCATTTCACAAGCACACAAGACAAGACTTGACTCTAAAATACATGTCCAAAATCTATAGAGATTACTTTCTATGTTAAGAGATGATTCCTATTGTTTGCAATTGACTAGTAAAAAGTTAAAAGAAAAATACTGTCAAATTTGCTTCACATAGTAGCCAACACTTAGGATTGTCAGTCCATTTTAATTTTAGTCACTCTAGTCAGTGTTAGTGGTGTCTTACTGTGAATTAAATTTGAATTTCCCTACTAAACAAAATTATGAACATCCTTCATTGTGTTTATTAGAGTTCTACATAGCTCGCTGAGTGAAGTTTATGTTCAAACATGCGGTTGATTTTTTTACTCTGATGTTGGCCTATTACTGATTTGTAGAAGGTTATTATATACTCTGGACACAAGTTTGTCAGATACATGTTTCAGATTTGTGTGTTTTGCTTTACTCTTATCAATGACTCTTGAAAATGATTTTAATTTTGATGCATTCTAAACTACAGGGTTTTTTTTTATGATTCATGTTTTTATGTCCTAGGAATCTTTGCCTAGCCAAAGGTCATAAATAATTTCTCCTTTCTATAATCTGTTTGAATAAATTCTGTATATACTGTTATATTTGCTTCTTGTCCAATGTAATTCAATGCTATATATTTCCCTCAAAACACTTATTTAGGTACACCATCATATGTTGAGGTATTATGTATTCATTTGTTTTCTTTTTTTTTCATTTTCATTCATTTCAAAATATTTTCTGGCTTTTCTTACCTACTGTTAGATTTTCTAATATTTGGAGGTATTTTCCTGTTATTTGCTTCCAGTTTAATTCTGTTGTAATGAGAGAAAACAGTTTTACATTTAGCTATTTTTCAATGTACTGATAATTTATATGATCTACACGATACGGTCCAACTTTCACAAGCACTTGAAAGGAATGAGTATTACTGTGTTGCTGAGAAGACTGTCCTGTAATTGACTATCACGTGATGCTTTTTTGTTAGTGTTGGGCAAATCTTCTATCCTTATTAAGAAAGAATATTTCTGCAACAATAATTTTAGATTTATCTATGTCTCTTTTCAATTATACCAGATTTTATTTCATATAAAGCCCTTTATCTTTATCAGATCTCCTATTTCTAAAATATAAAAGGTTCATGGCTTTTATCAATTTCCTTATTTCTGGGTCTACTATTAAATAGGTGCTGAGTTTTAAAAACAATTTTTAAAACATTTCACATTTGAAAAAGATTTGCCCTTCATTTTCAAACTCTTACCACTCCTTCACTCTATTTGTCATTCTTGGATATTTCTTCACATAGTTCTTTACACTCACAATTCAAGTTTTTGCTCCATTCAATCTGATGTTTAACATGAAAATTTCAACTTCCATGATTATGTATTTTTTCTCTTCTAATAAATACAGTATTTTATTTTCAAAGCTGCCCATGATTTTTAACCATTGTGTTCTTTTTAGAGATTTAATTTGTATTTGAACACTGTATCCATTTAAGCATATTTATTTTTTACCTAGTATCTAAATACACAGGGGTCTATTTCCAATGCTTTTAGTATTTGCTAGATTTCACTCATAGAATATATTTTCTAATGTAGTTTGCTATAGTTTTTATTCTGACATCGCCTCAAGGAAAAGTTTGTGTATGTTGGTGAACTTGTGGTTTCCCACTCTAATGTATTAGCACGAGGATCTGTTTTACATTTCTTAGCCTGTGGCGATTCAGAGCAGTTACCACCTGCGATCAATTTTATGATAATTTATAGACAAGGTGGTTTCTTTTTTACACACTATCACAGGAGTAACATTTTGTATTTTCCATTTTTTCCATCCAGAATTAGAGAAGCTTCCTCCCCTTTCCTCCGCCAATGACCGCATTTATCAGTCCATCTTATCCTGGAGTTACATTTTAAAAGTGTTCTGATTTGTTACTGTTCGCCTCCCACCTCGTTCTGGCCTGCGGTCTCTATCTGCTCTGGGATGAAGCCCAAGCTGGTGGCAGTGATGCCAGCGGTTCCAGATTCTGCCATGAGGGAAGATTCTACGGCTGTCTCTCCCAACTCCCTTTCCCTTAAGGAAACTGGTTATTCCTGCTTCTTCTCTTACTGGTTCATAAAGCTTTTAAAATATTCTTTCTCCAGTTTATATAACTTTTTTTGTAGTGGGAATATTTCATACTAATAAAAACAAGTATTCAGGAAATTTTTCATTTAAAATCTCCTTCCTGGACACAGATACAGCACTTGAGAAGGTTCTGAAATACTGAAGAAAATTTTAAGAAGTAGAGAGAAAGAAATTGCATTTCGACTTTAGAAAATGAACTTAAAATATGTGTACAGTGAACTGAAGTGTGTTTTCAGAGAACAGGCACATTTGCTGAGAACTGGCTGCAGAAAAAGGTTTTGATGGTAGAATATGAAACTAGAAACTCAAATAAGGCAAATTTGATTAAAAATGCAGTTTTCACACAGTAAGAAATTAACATTTTGTTCATGTTATGATTGTGTTATTGTTGATGGTGGTGGTTTTTTCAATAGGGAAATGAAATGACATCAAGTCAATTTCTAATTAAACCAAATCTAAAAACAAGTCAAAAAAATCACTCTGTAGCAGTCTGCACGATGATTGGATGCCTGGGTTTGAGGGGGTAGGTGGGATTTAGCGAGAATGATTACTGGGCGCTTACAACATTCAATAATTGCACCATCTGTACAACCTTAGAATAATCTAATTTGGTTTACTTCTATTGAAAGATATGCAACTGTACTTAAAATGTTTATGTCTTTACTTCAGACTTGAACACCCTCAAAAGTATTCAATTACATTAGTCTACAATATAAATAATGCACTTTTAAATGTGAGTTGCTGTAGTTAAGGTAAAATTATATTAGAAAGAAATATAGATGGAACATAACTTCCCACTTCCTTAAGTGTGCATTACCCATGACTTCCTTCCAAAGAGTACAATAAAGAAATGGGTAAAAAGACTATAACTTTGCAGTAGAGAAATTTGGCAAACACTGTTTCAGCCAGGAGATCAGTCAGTATCCACGGTTCTCAGTCACATTGATAGTACAAACCCAGTATGTGTGGTGACGATGAAAATGGCACTTGACCTCTGTGGTCTTCCTCCTCCACACCCATAACCCTAGTCTAATTACACGGAAAACACCAGGTAAATCCTAGTGGAAGGACAGTCTCCAAAATGTCTGGCAAATACTCGACGAAACCAAAAAACTTTAGAGAAAGTCTAAGAAACTGTCAGTCAAGAAGAGCCTAAAGAGACTGAATATAATACAGTCATCTCGAACAGAAAAAAGGAAATAAGGTTAAAACTGAGAGATCTGAGTAATGTGGAAATTTCAGATAATAATAATGCATTAATGTTGGTTCATTAACTGTGACCAATGTAGCACACTCATGTAATGTATTAATATTAGAGGACACCGCATGTAGGATGTGTGCGACAACACTGTTTTTGTAGTTTTCCTGAAAATGTGTAACTGTTCTAAAAGCAAATGTTTCTTAAAAGCAAAAAAGGAAATATAGAAAAAGAAGTAGAGATTAAAATACAAAGTAACTTGTTAAAGCAACTCTACATATCTCAGTAAACTAACAAACATGAATAAACTGCATATTCCATATTCAGATTAACTTAAAATAATCCGGCAATATTCTGTTTTAAGAAACACATAAAACAAAAATAAGATGTCTACAAGTAAAATGACAGAGGAACAGTATCTGACCAATTCCAAGGAAAAGAAAGCTGCTCTGGCTAAGCTGACAGCAGATACACTGGTTTTATTGTAGTCCACGTCTTTACAAATGAACAGAATAACAAAGTGTAAACAGATTTATTTCACCAAAAGGGATCAGCAGTTGTGAACACGTGTGCATCAAGAGCACATGAAGAGAAACTAAAGGGATGACTATAAGAAAATGACAAATCACTATCAGTATGGTATTTTAACATAGATCTTTCAAACATCAAGAACAGTATCAGACAAAAATGCAACAAAGGTAGAGAAGATCTGAATCCAAAAAAAAGTTTACAAAGTTTAACCTAATGAATGGAAACGGAATTCTGTATGTATCCTACACATGGAGAGTATCAATTCTTCTCAATCAAAAATGCAGCACTGCGCTGATAATCATTTTGCAATACATAAAGGTACAACATGCTGTGTACCTTAAGCTTTTAAGATGAGGTTTTAAATGGAGTATTTTGAAAAACTGTCACATAATGGCTTTAAAGCCAATCAGTCCAAATATTATGGAACAGATATCATATAGCAGATACAGAGCTAGAAGTTAATAAGAAATAAAACAGATTTCATTTTATAGAAAAGAATTTTAAAGATTAAATATCATACAAGTGTGCTGAGTTAGAAGTTAATAAGAAAATGAGAAATATCAAAATACATATATCATTGTAAATTTTTAAAATATGTTTCTAAGTAATATTGGGCCAAGAAAAAACAGATGAAGTTTTTAAATACTTAGTCCTGAACATTTTAAGGAACAAATGGCAACTTTGTACAGTGAAGCTACTATGAGGCTTCCCATTAAGTTTTATACCTGTGTACTTAGACCTGAAAATATGAAAGGGTAAAAATGAATCAGTGAGAGTCAGAAAAAGAACAGCAGCAAGCCAAGGGAGAAAGAGGGATGTCATAAATAGAAGATTCAAATCAATGAAACAGAGAACAGAGTAAGGAGCTAGTGTTTCAAGCAATGACAGATTCAAGCAATAAAGGCCCTACTGGATTAATCCCTGCAGAAAACAGGTACAAAACCTGCACGTAATACCCAAGAAGTAAGCTGATGCAGCAACGGAGAGTGAACAGAAGCAGGGAGGCTGGTGAGGGATGTATACCCAAGAGGAGCAGGTAACTAGTTCCTGGTGGTTTTTGTTTTTGTTCTCTTTGTGCCTTTTCGCCTGACCTATATGCATTTGGTTGGCAAATGCCAAATGGCACCAATGGAAAAATCAGTCTTTTCTAGCTGGGGGAAACTAGAAATGCCTCAATAATCCTGTAATTTATTTATAAACCAACAATACAATTAATACATATGAAGAATTCTTAATGTTTTCACAAAGACAGTGTTACTAGCTTCAAGCAAATCATCTCAATCTTATTAAAGTCTTCTAGATAATAGGCAAAAAAAAAAATCCTACGTTCCGCTACACCTTCAACGATGTCAGCACTGTTTTCATAACAGCAGTGCAATAGAAAAACTTCACAAATCCATTTCTTAATAAGTATTTTTAAATCCTCAACAAAATATTAGGCAATAAAATACAACTTTACAGAAGATAGTTAAGAGATAGACTATGTATTTAGAATAAAATAAAACACCTGATGCCAATCCATGACAAAATGATAAAATACAAAATCAGAGTCTCTCAAAAGATGTAGAAAAAAGTACAGAACTCATTATGAATAGAAAAATCTATAGAACTCATTATGAATTTATAATTTCAAAACATAAGTTAGGAATAAAAGATCTTATCCCAGCAAATTTTATCTATTAGAGAACAGTCTTCACACCATCCTAGCTGTGAAGAAAGCATTCCTTAAAATCCAAAACAAGACAGGGCTACTGCTGTAAGCATTTGCTACTGTTTGAGCCAGTTTAGTAGGACAAGAATAAGAAGTTAAATAATTTCTAATTGAAAAGCAGGAAAAAAAACTTGCAATATTCATCTGCAAACATCAACTGCATTTCAATATAAAAAAAACCAAATCATTAGAAAATGTAATTAAGAAGAAGATACAATTGGCAATAGCATAAAAAGGCAAGGGCTTATGAATACATCTTAGAAGAAAAGGGCACTTCTTCTATGTGGGAAATTTTAAAGCTTGATTGTGAGATATTTGAAGAAAAAGACCAACCATGAATATCCAATGTAATGAGATGCCACCTTGCAAGTACAGAACATATATTTCCTATAGTTTATCTTAAGTTTTGTAAGTTCCTCTTTCTTTTTTTGATTGCTAGCATGATAAAATGATGGTCAAAGCTCACAGTTCTTGAACTGTGATAAATTCTTCACTGTTCAATCCAACTCTTACTCCATAACTAACATTAAAAAGACCAATTATGCTGTTTGGGAAAATAACATGAAAACATGGTTATGGAAAAATTTTCCAAGAAAATGGACTGTCTGGAACACTAGAAAGCCGAGGGTCAAAGATATTTTTAAAGATTCTTGGCCATGGATTTGAGTTTCTAATTTAAAGTGAAGCTGTCTTTGCCCAAGTTGAAGTTGTTTCAGCCAACAGGAGAGCCAAGGGTCTACAAGCATCTCCTTAATGGAAGCACACAGATTTCTGTGAATTTCTGGATGACGATGACATCATAGTGAACTCTGCTTCTTAGAGCCAGCAAGTCACTTCCCTGGTCCACATCACAGCAGCGGTGTGTCCGCATTTGGAACCCTGGGAACGTGGGAACTCATGACCTGCCACCCCTCTCCTTACTCAGTGTGGCCACCTTGATTACATTCAGAAGCCTCTTTATCAAGGGGTCTCACCTAGGAACTCCCCAGACACATCTGCTGGGACATCCTTACTGGAAGTTGGGGGGGGGTCTCCAAGACATTTTCTCCACTCTGACTCAGTACTCACTACCTTCCCTCTTGGAGCCTGGCCCCAGATCTGTAACGGGAGCCTTTGGGTTGGTGTCCCTCGGCACAGAAACAACCCCCGTTTTTGTGCTGACACAGCTGACCCTCCCCGGGTGCCCTCTATGGGGGACATCAACACATCACTGCGGGTGCCAGCACGTTGTCCTGCTCATTTTATCACAGTACGAGACTAAAGGCTCCAGTCTCTTATTTCGCCTTGTTGTCTCCATTGACAACTCCAGCCCCTGACAGCGCCTCTCTCTCCGGGTCAGCTCAGTTCCTCATACATAGCGTATGTTGACAGTTAATCATGGAACTCCTTCAAGTGGGCTTTGGATAAGGTCTCAAAACCCTTCCCAACAGCTTCTTAGTCTAGCAATACCAATTGTTTAAGGGGGACACACAAAAGAAAATCTCTTCATTCCAGATATAGAGTAAAAAACGAGGGTAAAAGTAGAGTAGAGCAGATCAATATTTAAATATTTTGGAACAGAAGGATGCAAAGCACAAAGTGTCATCTTGTTTCAAAGACTATGAATTTGCTACAGAAGTAACTCCATGGTCATTTGAAAACCCCAATAAATTAACATCAACGCTAATGACTTTTAATATATGTAGGGCTTGCTTCTGACAAACTACTTTCCAATCAATATTCTCACAGACATAGAGGACTAAGAGAGTCTAACTCCTAGGGAGAGCTGGAGACCCTCAAATCAATCATCTGTTTGAGTTAAACGGTCACAAGTAGCATCATTTAGGTTATTCTAGAGTATTCTGCCCTTCCTGTAATACTTTAACTATTTAAGCCAATTCCACTGTAACAGTCCTTAATGGCAACAATTTAATTGTAAAAATATTAGATTTCATCAGGTGACTATAAATGATGATAACAAGGTAGGGTTTCATTAATTCAAAAATTCAAGGCACGGTGTGGGTGGGTATGTGTGAGTGTTCATAACACTGAAATGGTATTTTAAGTAATAAAAACCGTAAGTAGATATAGGCCACTCCATTTTCATTATAAAGGTGAGCAGTTTCTCACCCAAGAGATAAAGAAACTTAACTGAGTTTTAAAGGCAGTTGTATTGATTAAATGCTCTTTTCTAAAGCTATATATGCATCATATATGTATATACTTATGTATATATATATTACACATATATTATACTTCTGGGGTGGATGAAGTTAGCATCTTTCCTGTCTTTTTATTTTCTTTTGTAAAATGAGGATAACTTATTAATAGTACTATGAGGATTCCTGGATTTTACAGATTAGACTCTTCAAAACAAAACAAACCCCCAAACAACAAGTTTAAGAAGCACTGAGGCAGCTTAGTCTGGTGCGACTTACTCTCCATTAATTGCCTGACATCCCACTCAATCCCCCCAGAAAAGGGATTCGAACTTTCAATGATTACACATGGAAAAGAGTGCTGATAAGTCTAACTATCAATCTAGCCTCAAACTGAATTCTTTGAGAGTTTTCAAAGGATTACTTAACAACAACTTATCAATAGGACTGATAGCTAAGGAAACAGCACAGGCGGAGGCAGACATGCTGCTGGCACAGTGGAGTAACAGCAGTGTAGGCCATTATTTTGCTTTATTTTTTCAATTTTTAAGTGATTTAACTGCACTATGAAATGTGCCACACAATTAAATTCAAATAGATAGATAGATAAACATAATCTAGATATGATCTGACTCATCTACTCAGTAAATCGGATAAAGCCATAATATAGAAGGTATACTCCAAGGGTTTTAATTTGAATTGTTTTAATTCGCACTGTTTTGGTAACTGTGAAATTTAACTTTAGGGAACATGTCTGTGCTTTAAAAGATGATTTTGAAAAGTAAAATTTAGAGGTGGATGTCAGTATTAACGCAGTAAGGGCTTGAATATTCATCATACAAGTTGTTATTAGATATCCATTTGTTTCCATACTCCACCTGTTCCTTGTGTACTTGCTTTTTATTACTGTTTTTTTCTATTACCAATGGTGATTTATCATCTCATTTATTCTAGGTCTTCAGTATCTATATATTCAAATGAAATAGAAAAGTGTTTTGTTTTGTTTTGTAAATAAGAAACACACTCCAATCCATCTAGTTTGGGAAAACCATAGTTATGTGTAAAATATTGATTTGTTGTTAAATTGTTTATTTTTAAAACATCGTTTCATGCCTAGAAGTAATAGCTTTCATTAGCATATATACTTTATGCTGCAACACACAATTTCAACATTCCAGGCAAATTATATGCTACCAAAATTGGCTGAGTTTCCTGTTTGAAAAACTGTGGCTTTCAAAAATCATTACCTTTTAGATGGGATTCTGCCTTAAATGCACTGACAATAATCTCACGGCACAATGTGCTGCAAAGCACATGGTTAAGCATTAGCTTTCTATTTATAAAAAAAAAGCGAAACAAACACCTGCATTTCCCAGATTCATGTCATGAACAACTTAGGTGGGACCAACAGACAAAAAATCATGGCAAATACATTACAGAATCAACACTTTCTCTTGACTCCAAACTTTAAGCAATGTCGTGGCCAGTGAGTTATGGGACTCGTGGCCATCCTGAGGGGTGGCTGGAGTGACATCACAAATCAAATAAACAAACTCCCAGAGCCATCTGAGCAGAGAAAAGCCAGTCGTGATTGTGAGACTACAGACACAGCATAAAATAAATGGGGAATGAGAGTCAGAGAGTTGATGATAGATGTAATTACCTGTATACAATCCTAAGATATTTTAAACTTTTTTCCAGAGATCTGGAAAAATCATGAAGGGAGGAAAATGGGAAACTGTTAATTTTACTCTCGTGTTTTTTTACCTCAGAATCTACTGAGGACTTTCCTAAGGAAGCTATTCCCATTACACCCATATAGGGCAAATGTCCATCCAAGTATAAAACAAACAGACCTACGCTTTGTTCAGATTTCACAGGTCTGTGTGCCTTATGAGAACATCCCGTGTTCTCAGGATGTCAGATCAGCTACACTTTGCTTCAGCCAAAGCGTGTGCGCGCCTACTTCCTGGCCCCCTGCCACAATGGAGTTGCTTTTCATTCATCAAACACTGCAGCACTGCACTCTAACTAGGCAACTGCTCCTCATTCCTGCCCAAATCTCTTTATCATGGAATTGGGCTCCTTTCAAAAAGTTTATCATGTTGAAAAGGGCCTGCAATGCAAAAACAATGCCATTTATCAGCTTAGGCAAGGAGCCGGCTAGACAATGATGAATTTTCCATCAGTGGCTGTAGTTTATCACCAGTTTATTTTAACTTCTCCTTGCGCTTGCTGGATATATTTGTATGACAGGTAAACTTTAAGTGCTTCGTGCCCCTCTCCCCTGATGAATGTGCTTAATAATGCAGATGTGCATTTATGAAGTTGTCTCCTAGCAGAGAGGATACAAGAAAGGCCAACTGTAAGAATTACAGAATGTTTTAGAAGCACATGATCTGAGGAATCGTTTAGTTCATGCCAGAACAAAAGGCAAAGAATAACATCAAAGGAAAAAGTGCTTCCAAAAAATATTTTATGTAAGTAAATGAATTGAACTGTTAGAAAATGTTAAATGCTAGTGGTATACCCGAAAAGGCAGACAATGTTTAGGATTATCAATGAACTGGTATTTGATTGCAAACAACCCCATTCTCTTAATGAGAAGCATGCATTAAGGATGCTGGTGGGGCTGGAGATTCAGCCCACTCTATGGGAATCAAGTCCACTTTACAATGGTTCTTGATGAGATGTCACTGACACTCCAGAGAGGCACAGTCTCTCACTGTGACCCTTTACTTCTGAAAACTAGACATCCCTGAACCTTGGTGCCCCACAAGAGGGATTCTGTACACTGCCTGCTTTATCCTGTATCTCCAGCTGTATTGATTTGGAGAAGTTTACTTGATTGGTGGAACCTAGGCTGTCTGTCTGGGCTAAGAGGCACTGAGGCTGGGAGGACATTTTCAGATTCTATATTGGAATGCATGGATAGTCATACGATAAAATCGTCCTCAAACTCAACAGCTGTGCTTAAAGAAGGTTTGCAGGGCAAAACCACCGTCACCACCACCCTCCTCCTCATGGTGTCTTAGGCAAAAACACCATGGCTACGTGTTTGCAACTGTTTACTCGCATACTGGCCCCTCTTAGTTGCGGAGAGCTAAACCATGTTATTTGTATATTTCAGCTAACCCAGATGCTATCAGATGATTAAAAAGTAAATTCAACAGAAAAGCCCCAGAATCCATTCTTCTTTTATGCCATTCGATACTGTATCCTGTGTTAAGAGCTCCGTCCTAATAATACCAACTCTGAATGAAATACCATCTTAACGGAGAAGCCTGATTTATAAGAGCTCATACAATTTCCGTTCCTAACTGATTGCTGACAGTAAGTCAAAGTTCAATGAAAGCTCAAAACAATTATGTATCTCATAACAGAGTTCTCTACAGAATTGCTGCCTCGGAAGCCTCACTGCTCTTACCATTTTGCTCAATAACCTTTGCAATCTATCAAGCATTTAAATGGAATAAAGTATTTTACATAAAAGTTACTGTGCAAATATGTGTATGAGGGAAAAGTGATATTATTGTCTTTTAAAAACAAGGGGGAAAAGCACTTTTGGTTTATTGAGGAGAATGCTATGACTCAGAGAAATTTGCATTTCGACTTCAGTCAAAACTAAAGGTAGCTGTATTTTTCGTCTTTGGGCAGGAAGAAAGCAAGAAAGAAGACCTAATAGGCCATAGGGCTGAAGTGGCACATTTGTTTCAACTGTTCCCTGAGATAGCCTGGAGGGGAAGCCAAGCCCCTCCCGGGAATTTCCATTTAGATGAAGAGGTGGGAAACAGGCCAAGATCAGTGCGTGTTCTTCGTCATCACCCGGACTGAGAAGATGTTCATAAGAACAAAATGGTGATTAGCAACCAGAAATGGAAGCGAATAGAAAGATTCTAGACACTTGGGTGTCCGGCAGTTGGAAAAAGAAGCTGCTTCTAGATTTTAAAGAGCAAGTGAAGGGTATGAAAAACTTTCAAGTGACAAAAATCCAGGAAGAGTTTTCATCAAACAAAAATTCCTGACAAAATTTAAATTACATGTGTGTGTTTTTTTCTTTAACGTAATGATTTTAAGTATCTTAAGATAAATATCAAAAAAGAGAACAAGGTGGGAGGGAGAAGAGGAAGAAGGGAGGGGAAGGAGGCGTATGGCATGAGCCAGGAACCCAATAAATTAGAAATTTGTCAGAAAAAACAAACTTTGGATTTGTTCATATAGCACTTGCAACCAGGCAAAATTCAGTAAATACCCTACCAGTATTTCCAGAAAAATAAGAGATGTGCTGATAATTTAGACTTAACCAACATTAAAAAAACAAAACAAAACTTCATCTCTTTAAAACCACTGTTAAGAAATGAAAAGGCAAGTCACAGCTGGGAGAAAACATTTGTGACTCATAGATCTGATGAAGAAATAATAGCCGTAATATAAAAATCTCACAATTCAGCAAAAGACAAAGAATTTCAGCCTCTAATGCACAGGAGACTTGAACAAAAACTTCAAAACAGATGACAGTCACATAAATACTAAGTATACTAGAGATGCTCAACATAATTAGTTTCCAATGCAAATTTGACCACAGTAAGATTCATGTCATTAGACTCACTCAAATTAAAAAGACTGACACAATGAACTGCCACCAAGGATGAGAAGCACCCTGGAGCTTACTCAGTCCTGGAGGAAATGTGAAATGGTATAACCACTTTAGAAAACAACTATATAATTTTATTTTAATAAAATGAAATATATACTTAACATTTGACCAAGCACTTCAACTCTTAAGTATCCTCCACTATGAAAATGTATATTTATACGAAGGCTTGGATACCAATATTCAAAAGGTTCTGTTCATTCTAGTTTGGAAGCAACCTGTATTTCCATAAACCAAGTCTGGTCCATCCAGACTATTCAGCAATAAAAACAAACCAATTACAGATAAAAGCAACTACACTGATGAAAAGTCAAACACATTATGCTGTCAGAATGATGCCAGATATGAAAGAGAACATTACATATGATTCCATTAATAGGGAATTCCAGAATTCTAATATTTAATAACAAAAAATCTACCAGGGACTAATAATTATTCATGGTGTCGAGGCAGTTCTGGCTGCAGGAAAAGCACAAGGAAACTTGAAGTGGGGCGGGGGAGGCTGTGAAGAGAGCACTCTGTATCTTGACTACAGTGTTGGCCATACAGGTACCACATCTGACAAAAGTCATCAAACTACCTTAAAAATAGTACATTTTATTTCATCTTTTAAAACATATTCATTACTTTTTTAAAAAAGCATTGCACATTCTGGATACTAGAGCATCCTCATCAGGTCTCAAGCTTAGGCTGGAAGCACGCTGTAATTATTTACTATCCCTGAAGCAAGGCAAACTTCTAAGAAGAGAATCTCCCATAGAATATCATCAGGGACCAAAACGAAAAGGAAAGCAACTCCTGGAGGGCAGAAGCAGGGACTATTCGAAGAATTTCTGCTCCATCCAAGTAGGGCCCTTTACACTCTCTCTGCCCAGTGATATTTTCCAATAGTTTTGGATAAGTAACTCTCCTGTGTCATACATTTTTCCATTTCTGAAATGTTACACTCTTGTTTCCTGTGTCTCCGTGTGTTTGTAAGGGTCTAGAAGGTTAGGTTCTGGTAGAGATACCTCGCTGTTAGTTCACAAATGCAAGATCTGTCCTCAGTGTAGATGAAAACACACTGGCCAGAGCTCTTGGCCTTCAAGCAGAATCCAAGAACTAGATGACTCTTTGGTTGCCTCCTTTGATGAGGGAAGGAGGTACTGAACTTAAGGAGAACAGATAAAGAGGTCAAAGACGGTTAGTCAGCAGCCAAGAATAACACTCACCATCCTCTGCCTAACTCCTTCCTGTTTCATGACACAGAGCTAACATATATTGCTTAGTCTACTCTAAGTGAGGGCATAACTCTGGGTCCTGGTCAATGGAATGTTGGCAGAAGTCATATAAGCAAATTTCAGGTCTAATTTCAAAAACAACTCATTCATTTGTCTATGAATTCACTTAACCCCTATCTGTTAACTCATCAAACCAAGATGACCTCAGGAATCACTTGTTGAAGAATGAAAAACCACCAAGTTGAAAAGTAAATAGCTCTGATTGATTTGCACACAGTAGATACCTGCTTTGGATCACAATACAGGTGAGAAATAAATTTTTATTTTGCTAGGCCATGCAAATTTCTTGTTGGTACAGCACTGACCATGACTAATCCTGACAATTATAGTGTTTAATCACATAGAATTCTACAAAAAAAAGTTTATAAAAATAATAAAACATTCCACTATTTTAAAACTACCATTCAAAATCCTTTAGAAGTTGTGAGGGCAAAAAAAATTTTTTATCTTTTTACTAAATTGCATTACATGAGACGGAATTTCCTAAAACTGTTCAAAAAGCATTTGAAGTACAATTAACCTTGGGTTGTAAAGCTGAGAAAAGTATCACTGAAAATCTCAATCACTGCAATAGCATTCACAGAATTCACGTCCTCATGTTGGTCTCAGAATCTTTTCTGACTATGGCCCTCATTAGCCAAACCCTGCTCCTCACAGCCAAGAAGGGATTTAGTTTTACTTTGATCACAATTTTGAAGCAAAAAACATTTTAGAGTTAGACTCAATAATAACATACTGATGGCCTCCTCTGATTTTTGTTTCTCATGCTTTCAGATGAACATTTTCAGCATTTGTTTTTGTTTGACAGCGTGAATAGATTGCAAACCACAAGACCTTTCCTCACATCATATTTTCAGAGGCAAAAAGATGGATAAAAGATGTTTTTCAAGTCTAAACAGTCCAAGAGAGGAGAAATTCTCCCTTGACACTCTTGAGGTAGGTTAAAAACAAAAAATCCTCCACAGAAAATTTGATTGTCAAGTGCCTTACTCTTCAACAAACATCATGTTCCACTTCAATCATTAAGACAGTGCCTCAACTACACCGTAACCCTACAGAATTAAATTTAACCCTAAGAGTTAAAATAAAGCGGCATTACCCATTTACAACAAAAATACCTATCAAAAGAATGGTAATGAGCAGACAGAATCAAAGAACAGAATTAATATATAACACAGCAGTCCGTTGAGCTGTCTATTGGAGAATCCAGCCCTGACAGAGAATTTCACTCTGGGTCTTAGGAAAACAGGGGTCAAATGGTAGCAGGAGCACTCGAAGAGTTTGTCTATGTGAGCACGTCATCTTGCACTGATGTTTCAACTGAGACTTTGAGGGTGTAAACGAGACAGCCAAGTGAACATATGTGAGCATGTCATCTTGCACTGAGGGCAAAGCAAGACCAAACTAGCACCGCAGGACAAGGACCCACAGAAGGTGTAGAAACCAAAGGAGTTCAGGGCGCAAAGCAAAGCAAGAAGTGGAGCTAGGTGGAAAAGAAACAAATCGGAGTTAATATTTTTAAAACTTCATTCAGGGTGTTCCACGATCAATGAATGACAGTAAACCAAAGTAAGGCTGGAAGGTGACTAGGAGACCACCATCTTATTCAGGACCACCAATGCTAGTTTTGAGGATTAAGGTGGTAGTGGTGGAAATGAGGAAAAACGTATCAATTTGAGATACATTTTGGAAGTAGAGTCCACAGTACCTGTTGTTGGACTATGTGGGAATAAAGAAAGGGGGGAATAAATAATAAACGTTCAGTTTTCAGGCTGGAGCAACTCTGTGAATTTTAGAATTTCCTTTGCTGAAAATCAACAATTGTGTTTGGTGTACATTATGTTTGAAATATCTATTAAACATCCTACTGGAGATGTAAGTGAGCAATTACAGGCATTTGGAACTAAGATGAATGTGGGAACGGCGCCTGGGGGCAATCTTACTTGTCCCTTTATCCCCAATGAGTAGATCAGTGCCTTGCACATCACTGAGGATCAAAAACTACGTGTTGAATCAAAGATTGTTCCTCAATCCTCCAAATTTGCATGTGAAAAATCTTAACTTTATGAATCTACTACTCAAAATATTTAGAGATTCCGAGGCTTTCTAATGTTTTTCTTTACTGTTGGTAATAAAAAGATTAAAATCTAAAACATTAGTTGTCATCAACTCGTTTTTTTTTCCCTGAAATAACTGAAAACTGTATTTTTCTAAACACATGATAAAATTATGCTATTGCATGCCTAAATTACTCTTTTTTGAAAGCAGACCATTTGCAAGCTCTAAAACTATGTTAATTAATGCATATTCTAAATCTTTAGAAAATCAAATACATCCTTTGAGAATTTTCCTTCTGGACAAATATTTATGTCTTCCTCTTAGAGGTTTTTTTTTTTTTTTTTTTTGCTGAAAGTTTTACTCTTTTAAATATGATAAAAGCTCACACAGTAAGTGACACCACCACAACACAAAACCTCTATTTTGCTTTGGGGTCTAAAATCCAATTATATTTTATTGTGAGAGTTGGAATAAAGTAAAAGAAAAAAGTAGGAAACACCAACACATCTTCTAAGTAAAGTGAAGCAATTTCCCTAGAGACAAGAATAACGTATCTTTCAACCTCATCCATCTTAGTATTCAGAGTACTACATACTAGAGAGATTTTAAATAAAGTCAATATGCACATCTTTTTCTTCATAGACTATTAAATGTTAATGGACTTCATCAAATATTCTTAAGTATACAAAATGACTTTCTGCTCCCTCTTCAGATTAGACACTTACTCAAAATTTGTCAAATAAACAATTTCCCTTTCGAGGTACTATTTTGTAGCTTTTGCTATAGGGGGCCATGTGCTTTTCAATGTGTACGTTTTGAGAAGGGCTTGTCTGACTGCCGCAAGCATTCACACATGATCCCATGATTAGAACATCAAAGAAGTGGGACAAAAATCAAAGGAAACTGGAGAAACAGGACTGATATGATGAATTACGTGCACACACCTGTCATATGTTTCCTGTGCTCTACAATTGTTGGAAATAAACCATCGTTTTGATAATAATAAAACCATTTTAAGACTAGACACTTTTTTCAAAATTTTAATAGTCTAGTTAAGTGACAGAGGTAGCCTCGTTACATTGGAATGATCCACTTTTACCTGATTTTGATGAAATAAGCCTATCTGATACGGTTTATTGTATCATTATGTGCCAACTCCCATTCTAACTTACAACAAGAAACAAGGAAAAGAATATGTTCCTGGAATGTTAAAAAAAAAAAAGAAGCATAACCATATAATTTTTAAAAATCATGTGGTTACATTTATTAGAAAGCTAAATCAATTTTAAAAATCTATCAGATTGCACAAGAAATTATTCAATCATTGTGATTCTGTTGTTTTATCTGAATGCAATTTTCAGCCTGTGTTTGCAGGAAATATTGAAGTAAGTTTCAATATCATCTTAAGTGTTTATTGCTTTTCTCTCTAACCCTGCCCCTCCACCCACTTCCTACTGCACAGGGGCCCTGCACCTTCAAGAATGCCTTCCCTTCTTTTCTTTCTATTTCAAGCCCTCCTACTCTTAGGGCAGGCACAAGTCCTCTTGGCTCCATAATGCCTTTCCTTTCCTCAATCCTACAGCACATTATTTTCTTCGTTCTATACTCTTTTCTGAAAGAACCCTGGAGTAAGAGACTAACATCACTGAACTCACTCTTCTATAGCATCACTAATAAACATTTACACGGATAATAGTCATCTCGTGAACTACAGTTTATACAATTCATGGGGCATCTCATCCCAAGGTGCTTCCTAAATCTTATCTCTTAACTCTTCAGTCGTCTATAAATTCCTAGATGGGAGGAATGCTATTTAATTTGACTTCAACAGTGTCTGTGCAAAATGGGACACGTAGGGATTTGTCTACCTGTGTTTCAAAGCAAAGCTTCCAATCTCCTGCCCAATGCTTCTGGTGATGTCTTATCAGAAGATATGGGAACACATATATTACTTGCTTTTATGACCAACACTACACTTTTACTTACGTGGCCAACAATTATACTAGACATTTTGGCAAACTCTTCACACTGTCATTAAATTGTATTCAATTTTTAGTCAGCTAAGAATCTAATCTTCCTAATGTTTTGTGATATTTAGTCCTTCTCTCAGTTTGAGTTGTTTTAGCATAGAATTACTATTTTTCCTTTACATGGTGCCTGATGTATAGCAGAAGTACCCTATTGTTACAGAATGAATGACCTTAGAATGAAGGAGTTTATTAAAGAGTTTTTTGTTTGTTTGTTTGTTTTTTAATGTTAGGAGTTGAATGAAGGTTCTTTAGAGACATAAGCTATGAAAGGAAAACATCCAGCCTGTTTCAGCTTTGGACTTTCTCATAACTTCCCTTTTCCATCTACCATGCCCTAAACTTCATTTATAAACAAAAGCTTAAATGTAGAAAAATAAATAAAACTAAAGTCATCCCCTGTGTATTCACTAAAAGAAATATATAAAACATTTCCAATAAAAGCCTTCAATAAAAACACAAAATTCTAGCCACGGAGAAACATCACTAGAGCCTTAAGAGGTTAAAAATATAGCAAATTAAACAAACAGAAACTCAGGTCTCATTTGAGCAAAATTTACAGAAGTGGGCCTCTGATGAAGGTCAAGGTTAATAACTCTTGATAGGGAATCTCGGACAAAGCTGAACATAAAATTTCTACAAACTGTTGGGTCATACAAACCAATCAGATAGTCATCAACATCTGATCTTTCTCCAGCTTCAAAAACTTCCCTCTTGTGCTCTATTGTAACAAACTGCACAAGATTCTTAACGTTCTTAATTCCCTATCTCGTACTTCCCCACTTGGTATTTTTTGGTTTTATTCTTTTTTTAAAGCCTAAGTGCTGTTCTTTCATGTAACAACTTTCTTTTTAATACAGACCAAGCAATACTCTATTTCCTGGCCACTGAGATCTTAACTGGATCTTCTGAAGTGCTCATCATCCCTCCCAATGATTTGATTAGCATTTCAATCTTGTTCTTCTTCAAAGTCAGGGTTTTTTTTTTTTTTTAAAAAAAGTTAATTATTAAGGAAGTTAGCAACTTACTGGTAGGGATCTTTCACCAGAATGACACAGAGACTAAATCACGTAACTTGGGAATAACAATTCAGTTACACAAGCATTTAACTCCATTAACCATCCTGATTACAGTCAAGAGATCAGAAGAGACTATCAAATACCATGCCAAAATCCAGATAAACTATACTGATATCATTTCTTGGTTCCTAGTATAATCACTGTATCTAAAAAGGTCTACAATATCATTAAGAAATGTTCACTGAATGAATGAATGAATAAGCTTCCTACTCTTTGGGGGACTAGAGTCAATCTCTAGATTTGTTTGGCGACTGAGATATTGACAGCATAACAGGACTAAAAGAAGCAGAAGGAAAGAATTCCACATACACCCAGCGCCATGTCTCTGGAGAACATGCACCATGGCCTTAAGGGTTCATCACTGTAACGACACAGATACGGGAAAGGGATAATGTGAGGATTCTATTCTATTTTAACGAAAAACATTGCAAGGGGTATTTACTATACAAGATACCAATGCCTCTAGGTGTCCAAATGCAACTGAAATGTCCAAGGATCTGTGCCTGGACAGTATCTCCTAGATTTATATTACACCCAATATTATTTCACAGCTGCACTCCTGAGATTTATCAAGAAATCAACTTTTAAAAAAGACTCATGGGGAGATGCAAAAATGAACATGAGAGCAAAATCATTTTTACATGTTTTTTTTTCATTCATTTTATCCAAAAGTGAATTTAATTATACACTTAAAAATCAAGCTCTCTTTTCAGAAACTGTTGCTAAGATGAAAAAGATTTATGGTGAGGGCTTGAGGGTTATATTATCCTCTTTTATTTCTCCATGTTGCTTTCATTTATGCTCCATTAATACTAGAGATCTGGCTTCCTACCAAATTCAGTCTTTTTTAGCACTTGATCTGAGCATTGTAGTTATTTTTCACTTTTTGACCTTACAAAAGATATATGTCTTCTGTTTCTGAAAAAAAATTTAACTTACATATGTAATTTATCACACTAGAATATGTTCTTTACAGTTATTTCCTTAAGATAGCTACTAAATATAATTTTTTAGCATTGTTTCCATATAAGAAAAGTGTGAAGTGCAAGACAGTGGAGTTTTTTTTTGTTTGTTTTTCAGGGATAAATATGTTCAGCTGTAAACAAGTAGCTACAGGGAAGAATTAACTCCTTCAAGTCAATGCTAGTCTGTGATATTTTAGTTCATAAATCATAACTTACAAACTAGAGAGGAAGTAAATCTGCCTATACAGAGTATTTATTCTTGGGAGTGACCTGTGAACTGAGAAACTTGGAATTGGGTGAAACTTTCCTTTGAAAGATTTATTTCTCAAATTAGTGGCTATTAAAAATAATTGAGTAGTGAGTTAATGATATAATCCAAATAGATCACTGAAATCAAATTCCTAGTACTACAAAGTAGGTACCATCAATCAACAAATTACAAGCATCTGAAATTTCTGCCTCAAATTCACTATGACTTGACTGAAACAATCTGAAATTGTGGGGTTGTATAGTGGATGTTAACTTGGAATGTAACTAGTAAATTTTGGAGGAGGAACAGAGCATATAAATGGTTTTGAATAGTCAGCTAAGGCCAGTTCCAAGTATCAGTCTTAAAGACAGTGATTCATGTTAAACTTTTCTTTCTTTTCCTTCTTTTTTTTTTGTAGGGATAAGTTGTTGGTAGTAATTAAAATATTATGTGCGTATGAATATATAAAATATTTTCCAAACCTAGACATAGGTACTTACATATTCCTAATTCAGAATTATTCAGAATTCAGAAGTAGTAAATATGGAACAAATATACACTAACATTGACTATATAGAGTAATGATGTCTGTTTAATGTTAAAATGAGATAGAACATGACAACAATAATGTAATTAGGAAAACAGCATATGAGGTTACATTTTCAAAGCCCACTGCATAATCTTGAGAGGATGTTAAGTACTGATTAACTCTGGATAATGATTAAATATCTACCTGCAGTATTTTACGGTCACTTCGAAAGGAAGAGAATAGAAGAGGTAACTTACAGTTGGTGTTACATCCCCCCAGAAATCAACATTTCTCTTCATACTAGTAGTTTCTTACTTCAAATCTCTGCCTGAAGTTTCTTTGACTAAAGAATCTGGCTCCCTTATCAATGACAAATGGAACAGTCAATAAATCAGTCAGTTTTCTCGCTTTGGAGAGACAAAACTCAAGGGCACTTTCTACAGCACTTCCAAGTGGTCTCCACCAGAGCTGAGTCCCAGGTGCTGTCACAAATACCATGCTCAGTAGTAATTCACCTCCGTGAACTTTCTTCTCTTCCTGTGTCACTTCCCTAACCACTGGCTCTCCTGTATCACCGCTCACGTAAAATGCTAACACATCCTATTCTCAGGAAATGATTCTGAGAGAAACAAACCTATGACAACATTAATTAAGGAGAGGGAATAAAGGAGTAAGAAACACTCAAACACCAAAAGGTAGAGTAAGGTATGAGAGAAAAAAGTACAGAGGCCTGCTAGATAAAAAAAAAATTGATAACACAGTAGATTCTACTCAAATATGTTAATCAAACATATTAGATGAAAACTGACTAAAAAGTTCTATCTAAAGAAAAATGTTACCAAACAATCCGTAGATATATAGGAAGTCTAAAGAACACTATCAACCAACGTATGCTGATCAACATTTATAAAACACTATATCCCAAAACAGATGGTGGGCCATCTGGCGGGCCATAAAATACAGTTAAGTCCTGATCAACTTCAGAAGAATTAAATATTCCAGAGTATTTTCTATGATCCAAATGTAATTAATTAGAAATTAGAAGCAATTAAGTTCTAGGAAAATCTCAGGTATGTGGGACAAAACAACACATATTTAAATAACATATAGGTCAAAAAAGAAATAGCAAAAGGAGTTACAAAGTATTTAAAACAGGATAATGAAACTTATCAATTACTTTCGATGCTTACATGATAAAAGAAAGATAGATTTAAAAGGAATGATCAAAGTACCTTATTTAAGAAGTTAAGGGGGGGGGAAAAAAAAGGAAGTTAAACCAAAAACTAAAGCAAGGGGATAATTAAGAGGGAGAATCAATGAAACAAAATTAATCCATGGGAAAATGTAACAAAGCCAAGAGTTGATTACAATTGCTAAACAGCAGAAGAATGAGAGCAAGAGGGAGAGAAAGAACACCAAGTACACACAATACCACCGGATATTTCTACAAATTCTATAAACATTCAAAGTATAATGAAGGAGTACTAGGAACAACTTAATGCAATGATGATTTGGGTGAAAGAAGCAAACCCTTTAAACAACACAGTGTTTGGAAATACTAAGCAATCAACAACAAAAAAAAGAAAAATAATTGTCTGGTTGCTATGCCCAGAACTTTGGTACTCTCTATTTTATATAATTAGAATAACCTGAAATTCCAAATCTAAATATATTCTCCCCTATGTATTGCAAGAAATGTAAATGTGTAAAATTTTTAAATTTGACTCATGGGATTTTTTAGTTTGAATTAAATCCTATGACTTGGTCTCATGCAGTTATGACTCTAATATTACGAACTTTTCTTTTCTGCTGAGGTTGTATTTTTGTTTTCAAAGATCATGACAGTGGGCAATAAAAAGGGTAATATAAGTAAATCCAAACGAGAACTTTTTTTGCATAAAGTTTAAGAGTTCTAAGTTATTCTCTTCTTTGCATTTATCATTGACATTAAAAATTAATTAGAAACAAGGCAAAGTTTGGTAGCATATTCTTTGTCACATGGTTTATTGTATAGCAAACTCACAAAAATTGTTAAGTTGTATAGAATATCCTGTGTTTGTCCTATTTACTATTAATAAAGAGTTCAGGATTCATAAAGGTGCATCTTAACATACAGATTTTTCCCTAGTAGAAGAGTCTATCTCCAAGGTTATGATTATAATGTTCTTTAGGATATTAATCAGTTTTTGTCTCTAATTTAGCAAACTTATTTTAAAATTTCTTTCCTGATAAACTATAAATATCCTATTACACAAAATGATCTTTAAGAAGCTTTACCAATAAATATCTGAATGAACTTTTACCCTTATTAAGTTTACTAAACTCTCAGACTTTTGCTAATTATGTATTTATACGAAAGTCACCTTTTAACTTGGTAAACAGTATGCTTTATTAACACAGATACAGAAAATCCAACTTTTCACTTTTTATTATAAATTTGAGTAATTTATTTTACTAAATTTTCCATAAAATTTCCACAAAGTACTGATAATTACTTTCCACTTAAGAAGTAAAACAATCTCTGTGCCTTTTTAAATTTTCTGTGTGGTGCTCATTGTTCCCCCTGAACACTGTTCGTGAAGCCTTCCTTCAAAACCTTCAAAAACGAATTAGGATATATGATTTCCTCATCTGTGGCACCACAGAAACCCAAGAGTGTTTTAATTAAAATATCAATTTTACTAAATTAACATGTATAATCCAGAAGTCAGGAGGATGAATGCAGAAGAAAAAGGTATGGAGTCTGGAAGTAGATGATGGTTTACCTTGCAGTGTGGTTTTCCCTAAAATTCCAATGTTTAAACTTATTCAATACTTGAAATCATTGAAATTATGAGGAAACTAGTAAAAGGGCTGTATAGTAAGTTCAAATTCATGTAGGAAAAAAACAATGTAACCATCATTTAGACTTGAATGTGGGTTCCCTTGACACCAAAACTAGACAAAGACATTACCAAAAAAGAAAATAACAGGCCAATATTACTGATGAACATAGATGCAAAAATCCTCAACAAAATATTAGCAAACAGAATCCAATAACACATAAAAAAGATCATGCATTATGATCAAGGTGGACTCATCCCAGGGACCCAAGGAAGATTCAACATATACAAATCAATGTGAAACACATCAACAACAAAAAAAAAAAAAAAGGAAAAAAAATCACATGATCATTTCAATAGATGCTGGAAAAAACGTTGTAAAATTCAACATCCATTTCTGATAAAAACTCTTATCAAAGTGGGTACAAAGGAACACATCTCAACATAACAAAATCTATTTATGACAAACCCACAGCCAGCATAATACTCAGTTGAAAGCCTTCCCACTAAAATCTGGAACAAGACAAAGATGTCCACTCTCACCACTTCTATTCAATATAGTATTGAAAATCCTAGCCACAGCAATCAGACAAGAAATAAAAGGGATCCAAATTGGAAGAGAAGGGGTAAAATCATCATATGCGGATGACATGATATTATATGTAGAAAACCCTCAAGGTTCCACACAAAAACTACTAGCTGATAAAAGAATTTGGCAAGGTAGAAGGATACAAGATTAATATACATAAATCAGTAGTAGTTCTTTACACTAACAATGAAGTATCAGAAAAAGAGAGTAAAGAAATAATCTTTTTTAAATTGCATCCCCCCACCAAAAAAAAAAAAACTTATGAATAAACCTGACCAAGGAGGTGAAAGACTTACATGAAGAGAACTACAAAACACTGATTAAGGAAATTAAAGAGGCCATAAAGAAATGGAAAAGATATCCCATGCTCTTGGCTTGAAAGAATAAATACTATTAAAATGGCCATATTATCCAAAGCAATTTACCCATTTAATGCAATCCCTATCAAATTACCCAGGACATTTTTCACAAAAATAGAAAAAATAATCCTAGAAATTATACGGAATCACAAAAGACCCAGAATTGCCAAAGCAATACCAAAGAAAAAGAATGAAGCTGGAGGAATAACCTTCCCAGACTTCAGACAGTACTACAGAGCTACATTATTCAAAATAGTGTGGTACTGGAACAATAACAGACATATGGATCAATAGAACACAATACAGAGCCGAGAAGTAAGTCTACAGACTTAGAGTCATTTAATCTTCAAAGAAGGCAAGAATATACAGTGGAGAAAAGACATTCTCTTCAGCAAGCGATGTTGGGAAAACTGGACAGCTGCAGGTAAACCAATGAAGTTAGAATACTCCTTCACACCGTATACAAAAAAAACTTAAAATGCCTTAAAAACTTAAACATAAGACACTGTAAGCCTCCTAGAATAAAACATAAGCAAACATTTTCTGACATAAATCTTAGCAATGATCTCCTAGGGCAGTCTACCCAGGCAAAAGAGATAAAAGCAAAAATAAACAAATGGAACCTAATTAAAATGTATAAGCTTTTGCACAGCAAAGGAAACCTTAAGCAAAACAAAATGACAACCTATGGAATGGGAGAAAATATTTGCAAATGATGTAACTGCCAAGGGCTTAATTTCCAGAATATATAAACAGCTCATACAACTTAATAAAAAACCAAACAACCCAATTCAAAAATGGGCAGAAGACAAGCAACTCTCCTAAAAGGCACATGAAAAAATGCTCACTATCACTAATTATCAGAGAAATGCAAATCAAAACTACAATGAGTTATCACCTCACACCAGTGAAAATGGCCATCATTCTAAAGTCCACGAATGATAAATGCTGGAGAGGATGTGGAGAAAAGGGAACCCTCCTACATTGTTGGTGGGAATGTAGTTTGGTGCAGCCATTATGGAAAACAGTATGGAGATTCCTCAAAAGACTAAAACTAGATTTACCATAGGATCCAGGAATCCCACTCCTGGGCATATATCCAGAGGGAATTCTAATTCAAAAAGATACATGCACCCCTATGTTCATAGCAGCATTATTTACAATACCCAAGACATGGAAACAACCAATCAACAGGTGACTGGATAAAGAAACTATGGTATACGTACATATAATGGAATACTACTCAGCCATTAAAAATGAATAAAACAATGCCATTTGCAGCAACATGGATGGACCTAGAGATCGGCATTCTAAGTGAAGTAAGCCAGAAAGAGAATGAAAAACACCTTATGATATCACTCATTTGTGGAATCAAAAAAAAAAAAGACACAAATGAAGTTATTTACAAAACAGAAATAGACTAACATAGAAACAAATTTACAGTTACCAGAGGGAAGGAGGTGGGATGAGATAAATTGGGAGTTTGAGGTTTACAGATACTACTTTATATAAAATAGATTAAAAAACAAGTTCATATTGTATACCACAGGGACATTCAATATCTTGTAGTAACTCATAATGAAAGGAATATGTACATATATGTATGACTGAATCATTATGCTGTGCTCTAGAAATTGATACAGCATTGTAAACTGACCGACCCCTCCCTCTCCCATCTCCCTGTCACTGCTGAACTGAATTACTCATCCCCTTATTTTTAGGCTAAAATATAGGACCCTGGCAAACTTGAAAGTGACATTTTTGTGTTGCAATTCTTTTAGAAGATTACCTGTATCCCCAGAGGGGAAGAGGGAAAGTGCTTTTGAATCTCCAGTTACCTTCATGTCTAAGCTTGTCTTGATCTTGCCACCAACACCTCCCCAGGCTCAAATACTGTTCTAATTATTAGCCCCTGAAGGCAAGAACAATGTTTTATTGATCTAGATCCAGATTATGAGCTAGTTCACGTTAATGGCTTAGTAACACCATCAGTAATTATTTTTCCGATGAACACAGGGTGACTGAGAGGGATAAATAATTTTCTCAATATCATACTCTCAGTAGATTGTTGATCTGGTATTTGAACTCAGGTAATATGATTCCAGAGCTTGTTCTTGTGTTCTTTATGCATTTTGCCCCCAATTATTAACTGGTGAGTGAAAGTTCTCCATCCCAATAAGTACCTTTTCCTTTTCTCTCAGCCCATCCAAATCTCTCTTGAAAGCTTCATTCTCAGGCATACTCTTCCAGCTCATTACCATTTCCTCCCTTTCTTATCTTCCATATTTACTATCTTTCCTAACAATTGCATCACTCAGTTGTTATCTATTTTATATTTATGAACCAGTAGAGGCAAAAAAAATGGTAAAATACATTTTACAGTACTTAGGAAAATTTCTAGTATCTACACAAAAAAATTAAACTTATGTTCCCACTAAATTATAGTATTAAAATATATATCTTGTATATAATATTCCCACACCATGTAGCAGGATTGAGATACACAGAAATTACCAAATTTTTCTATAGTAAAATATGGAAAACTGTCAAAAATTACTTCATAATGATTTATTTGAACAAATTATGTACAGTATAAAATATGTAAATCTTTTACTTCCAACTTTACCTACACAACCAATATGTAATTGGGCATACTGCCAAACTTACTACTTTAGAATTTACAGCTATAATCAATCTAAGCGCAAAATATTCTGGTTACAAGAGCAAGCACATCAAGTCTTGCTGTTTTTCTTCACTCCATCTATGTGCTTTGCTGCATAAGCAGAAAATGTCCTATTTGGATGTCAGACAGAGAACAGGAATAAAAGGCCATTAGCTATAGCTGTTCCAAATGTATAGTAAATAGGCTGGGATTATGAAACCAACAAAACATCTGTTTTTCCTGTGCAGTTCTGACAGCTTAAACTCTAGTTTGGTGGTCTGCTATTAGCCATCATTAAAGCCTGTACTGACTGCACTCCCCATCTGTCATCATGAAGCTGCATTAACTCATCATTTAATTCCATGCCCTTTTCAAACTGTGCGCTTTAAGGTTAACTTCACAAAACCGTGTTAACACATTTTAAAATACTGTATACCATCTACATGTATCACGCAACAATGAGATGTATTCGTTTGAAGGGGAGGAAAAAAGTATTTTCTATATGTGGAATAAATGTAGAGTCTCTATTAACTCTCTCTTTACCTCCGGTCCTCTCACCTTCACCAAAAGGTAGGGAAATATTGATCTGTTCTGAGAATCTAATCACAGTAATTATGTACATGCCCACTTCTAAGAGAAATGCATTTGCCTCCCAATCTACCCAGCGTCTGTCTGATTATACCATGTGCACATTAATGTCCTCCTGTCCTTCTTCAATTATGTGACACTTCTCATTACCCATCCCATTTCCTCATCTCATGCAATTACAACGCAATCTCTGAGTGTGGATGTGAAATTTCAAGCTTTGTTTCTATATGGAAACATACGCCACTTGAAGTCAGTGGCCATCTTTCCAAGAGTCAAGCAAACCACCTTGTTCTCAGGAAGTATATGGTGAATAACAGAGTGATTTATAGAGAAAATCAACTAATCCTTGGTGACTATAATAGGTTAATTATAAAGAAATAAGTGACTTGCCTGGATATAGACGTATCTCACAGAAATTAATAAACAAATGTACAGCCTAATAGCATAGCAAACACAGATCTTCTGAGTAACATTTCACAGTGGAATGCTCCCTCTGAATTATTTTTGTAAGTAAACTTTGCTCTAACAATATTGTGAGATTCTAGATTTATCTTTATGATGTCTGAAAGTGCTCTAGAAAAGACAAAAATGTCAATAAACGACAAAATGGATGCCAGCTGATATTTTGCATCTTAAATTTATGGAAAATCTCACTGTTTAAGTGATGTACAGAATTAATACCTATATTTAACTTGCTATGTTATGTACTAAAAATAGTGGGAGGTGAATTTATGTTGTTTTCCTAGCATGCCTAATACAAATGTTTATGGCATTTTACTCACAAAATTATGTACCTGTCACTTAAAGAAATTTAACCAAAAAAAACGTGTGGAATAGGCAGTCCTGATCGCTGGTGATTTTACATGATTTAGCACAGGACACCTCACGAGCTAAACAATGGCATTCCAGCTTCTCTTAGGAGAACTTAAGATAGTTTGTATTTTTATAAATTTACCATCCTCATCTTTATTGTTAAAAAACTACATCAAGCTAGTATTTTAAATAATTATACATTTTAACTCTTAACTGTTTTGTGTTAAAACGGTTTTCTGCTTTCTCTTATTTCTATTGAATAACTGCTTTAACTAGTTAATCAAATCAATGAGGTATTGGACACCAATTCAAAATGTGAAAAATAATGCTTTCACAATTTTTTAAAAGATTATTAAAATTAGCACTTTTTTCTTCCTAATATCCCTTGCTATTAAGTTATCATATTAATTTGTTTGAAAACTTCTACATAGTTATAATGATCTTCAATCTGTTATCACAAGTGGTTAGCCTTAACGATTTTATTTGATGATATATTCCTCAAGATTTAAAAAATTAATGACATATACTTAAGATAATTTAAATAGTTATTAGAATTGTTCATGGCTTCTAAATGTAAATATTGACTAAAAAAATTGCTCAATTTATTTGGTTCTAAGACTCCTGGAAGTCTTGGTTTCCAAAAGTAAAACTGCATTAATGTAAGACAACAGGTAAAGAGAACCCAGTGAAGTGATATGCACAGTATCTCCAACTTACATTAGAAATTACTTATAAAAATGACTTCTGATGACTTGGGATTGAATAAGAATTCTTCTTCCATAATTTACCAACTTCTTTACAACTCATCTTTCTTGTATGTGACGTTGATTTACTCTTCACTTATTTCATCTTTATTAGTTAATATTTAATTTCACTCTCATTTACAGGCTAAGACATTTCTATGTCTCCTAGACTTTTGCCTCTAAATAAAAACAAAAGCAAACAATCCCCCCACAAAGCCCTAGCACCATGTATGTATAAAACAAAATGTGAAGATGACGTTGTATGACAACTTCCAGAATATTGCATAATGCTATTTCAAATGTAAGACCTACACAAATTGAGAAATATATTCTTTAAAAACATCTGCTTTTTTCTATAGAACTTAATTCCACAATAAGGGAATTATTACTTAATCACCTTGCCTCATTACCATATAACTTGGGTAGATTTGGTTATTTGATTAAAATAAAAAGTTAAACAAGACTGTTTAGTAACTGAATTGAAAAACAAACACCACCAATTAAAATAGGTAATGTAGTTTTCTTACCTAGCTATGCATATCGCTGTTTTCAAGAGCAATTTCTACGAACTGGTTTAATTATTAAACCCTGATTCACTTATTTTTCTTTTTGTTCTTCAAGAACCCATGTTTTTCATTATGAAAATACATATTTGTATATGTGTATACATATACACACAATATTTAATTTTATTGACATTTTCTCTTGTATTATTATATACACAAAATTTGGGTTTAAAAAGCCCTTATATAATAAAGAGAAAGTATTTATTCAAAATAGAATTATTTTTTAAGTTTGTTGTCAATTCTCCCATGAAAATAACTACATATTTATATATATATCTACCTACAGAAACACAGTTTAATTTTATTGACTTTTTCCCTTGTATTATTATATACAAGTAATTCGGATTTAAAAAACATTATGTAATAAATGAAAAATATTTATTCAAGTAAAATTATATTTTAAGTTTACTGCCAACTCTATTATTACATGTAAGCTTTTAGCATTTAGGAATTTTAGGTTTATAGTTAATAAATACATAACTATAATGTAATGTGTATAAAATTTCACAAAACCTTTATAAGTAGAAATAAATATTATCACAATAGTTTATGTTTTTATATGGTAAAAGAATCTGAATAATATATACACCAATTACGTTTGCTAATACCTCTATTGGACCAAATGACATCAGACAGTGAATGCTGGAAAAACTGGATAAACTCAAGTCTTATGTCCATTCAATAAACTAAAAGGGAGAAGTACCTCAGATTATTTGCTACATGTCATTCAAAACAGTTTCAATGTATGTTATGCTAATACTAATACAGTTATCCTTACAGATCTATAAAATATGATTTATTTCCATCTTTCCAATTTAGAGAAAAAATTACTTTAGAATTTATTATGCTATGAGACAAGTCAGCATCAACTTTTTAAATGTGTAAACAAAATAGTACGTAAATGTATGATAGGGTTTAACTACCAGAGGTCAAAACTGAAATGGGGAAGTTAGTCATTTCCTATCCTCCTTCCTGTATGACATTTTATATTGCATCTACTTCCTGATTCAGTTCCAAAATAGTATTGTGGGAAGAAGTGATTTTCTATCATTACAAATTAAGATAAAAGTTATTTTATAATCAGATACTTTTATTTGAAACTCACTGTTGTATGACATTAAATTACAAATGAGTTCAACTTCAGTTCAACACCCAAACTTTGTGGGAAAAAATGACTTAAATCTTACCTCATAAAGAAAATTTCATTTGTGAACCATCTAACGTCATATCTGAAATATTGCTCCAATCATCTGATAACTAATATTAAATATTCATACCTCCATAATTACTTTCAGCCTAGCAATGGCAATGATATTCTCATAATACCAGAAGTAGAATTTGCCCTGTGGGCATTTGGGAAAACGCCAAGTGACCAGACTGGTGTGTTACTTAATTATTCCCGAAACTGAAGATGAACAAGCTCTAAATACACATCTTATCATTGCTCCTGTATTTCCCAACAAACTTCCTCATCAGCATGTTAAGAGAAAACTTCACTCACCGTTTGGTTTCTAAGATAAACAACAAATTGGGTTCTTTAGGCACCTCTAGCCAGATTTGCTAACTTTCTGAAAGTGAGAATACACTAAAAAGATTCAAATTAAAAAAAAAACTTAAGCCAATTTTGGTCAAAATAAAACACCTTTTAAATTATTTAGCATAAATTAAATAATACAACACATAGTAACTTTAGAAATAAGTGTATCTTATATTTGGTCACCAGATTTCAGTAAGAGCCCTGTGTGGTTTCCTTTGCCATCATTTTATACAAGATAATACGGAGAGTACACAGGACAAGACAGGTAATTTTCAACATTAAGTCTATTGTGCTTATTATAGTTCTCATTAGCCACGTGAATTCATCAGATATGACTCATTCAGTCAGCATTCTGGAGGCACACATAATACTAACAAGTCAAAAAGGAAGGAAAGCAAAAATTTTCCTAACATTTATTGAACGTGCAACACACAACATAATTCTATACACCTTACCTCATGTATTCTGCTGGGTAAATCAAGAGTCAAGAGTTAATAGGTACTTTTTGTAAAGTGACACAATTTCAACCATGAAACTATATAGCTAGATAGTAGCCAAACTGAAATTCACATTCAGGATATATTAGCTCGCTAGTGCTGTGTAACAATATCACCACAAACTGAGCATCTTAAAACAACATATATTTACTACTTCCCAGTTTTGCTGGGTGAGGAGTAGGCGCACAGAGCGGTAACCAAGGTGTTGACTAGAGTTTTGGTCTCACCTGAGGCTCCCCAGGGAAGAAATTTGCTTTCAGCCTCACCTGGCTGTAGTCAGAACTCAGTTCTTCATGGGCTGCTTGACTGACGGCCTCAGTTCCCTAGTAGCTGCCTCTCATGTGTGGCAACAACTTCACACAGCAACTTGCCTCTTCAAAGCCAAAAGGAGTCTTCAAACAAAAGAATTTTCTTGCCAGATGGTACGTAACATAATTACGTACAGGTAATCATCTTTGCTGAATTCTATTGACGAGAAGCAAATCACAGGTCCTACCCACATTCAAAGGGAAGAGATCACACAAGCACATGAGCACAAGGAGGTGGAGATCATGGTGGCCATTCTGTCCACCATGCAGGTCTATCTAGCCCCAAATGTCAAGTTATTTACACAGTATAAAGATACCTCACTTAACAGAGAACTCTGCACTCTAACAGCACAGAAGTCAGCAAGTCTGATTAAAAAGGTAAGATTTGAAGTGATAGAAACGGTCTCTCCTTTTGGGATGTGACAAAAAGCAAAGGCAATTTTTTTTAAAACAATTATAATACATAAAGTAGACAAAAAAGGAAATAAATTCACAATAAAATTAATATCCAGTGTTCGAAGAGAAAAGAAAAACAAAGTTAAGGT
Source organism: Vicugna pacos (assembly GCF_048564905.1). Lineage (NCBI taxonomy): Eukaryota > Metazoa > Chordata > Mammalia > Artiodactyla > Camelidae > Vicugna > Vicugna pacos. Next base: position 31,782,856 of record NC_133009.1, read on the forward strand.
AATCAGAAAATTCAGTGAAAGAATTACTGCAATATTTTTGGAAATGAGTAATGCTTTAACTTCAAGAAAAAAAATTCAAACTCTGATAGATAAGGACAACAGATTAAGAAATTTACAAAAAGAAAGTAATGGGTTTTGATGGGAGTTAATGGAAAAGCCAATCTTTTTTTTTTCTTTTAGGAAAAAGGAAATTCAGATTTACAAAAAAAAAGCTAGATTTTGTAGCAGAGAAAAAAAGTATAATTGAAAGCTTACTTGGATCTCTATGGGGGTGATGAGCTGTATCTTACCAAAGAAAGCATGTATTAAAAGAATGTAACCAAGTTGCATCACACATAAAAGCCCACCATTATATTAGGTAACTACATACAAGAAAACGGGAGTTAATTCCAGGTTTCACTATACTAGGAAGATGAAATTACTCAACATCTCCAACTGCAAGAGGAAAAAGTAATGAATTCAAAAGATTTCTAAATAGAGAATTTATTTTATTCAATTAGCTCTGTCTTAAGAAACTCAAAGCTCAAAAACAGTTTATTTTTGTCATTGTGGCAAATTCAAAGCCTACAGAGTGTTTGAAAAATCATATATACCCAACAGATGTTTTGTGAATCTACAGGAAGACTTGTCTCCTTCCAAGTGCCAGATTCTAGAACATTCTGGGAATAGGCCAATAGGCTTTAGAGCTCACAAGATAGTTATTTTCACAATTTCAAGACTGGGTTCATGCCTTCAAGGGCCCAAACCTTGCAAAACATATATGGTATATAGTGCCCATATATACTTAAGCATGTGAGTTTTGTAACATGGAAATAAATATGTGTTTTTAATGTGCGTGTATTAAGTAAAAAGTAAATCAGAAAATTTAATTATCTAACCTGAATTTGCATTATTTTCCTTCAAATTTGACATACAAATGAGAGAGGGAAAGGAAAGGAAATGTGTTATCATTTCATTGCTTATTTCACTTTTTTGAGAGCCTTTTCTGTCATGCAATGACATGGCTGAGCTGATTTTTGGAGAATAGAAATAAAGTGTTATGGAAGCTAGAAAGATTCTTTCTCCATGTGTTCTGCTATGTTTTATTTTTGTTGCTTTTGTTGAGTAACTTTTATTTATTTATTTTTTTGTATTGATGTTCCTGAGTCTCTGAATAAAACTCAAAATTATCAACAACTGGGCCCCATTTGCTCCAGACTCAAGTAGAAAGGACCAGCTATAAGAGGAGATCAGTTCTGCTCTAGATTAGAAACTAGGCAGTTTTTAATGAGAAGAACGATGTGAAAGATATTATCTTATAATCTTGAGAAGAAATTCTTAAATATAAGTTGGTTCAAAAGGAATGCTTCAGAATTGCTTTAAACAATGTTTGCGCTACTAGGATGTGGCAAATATTTATTCAGTGTTAACAGAGCTTTTGTGATGCAGAACTGTCGATTCCAGGAAAACAGAACCTAGATTTCACAAGGGATCTGAAAGTAAGCTATACAAACAGACTTTCCCCCACCCAGTCAGAAGGTCCAAAAATCAAAAAATATATATAAACACACTACAAAAGTGCTTGCTTCCAAAATCCTTTGATTGTATACACTCTGAGAATTTAATACATGTTTTTATGTTGATACTAAATTAGAAGGAAATTACACGTCAGTAAGTGGGTTCTAATCCAAGGATACATATTTTGACAGTTGTTAATATTACAAACATTATTATCCCAAAGCTCTTCAATTCAGTAAGTAATTTGAAGAAATACAGACAGTCCAAAAGGAAAAGAAAAAATACCAATTATACTCTGGTAAAGAATATTTTTTTCAACAATACAGTATGATATCAAGAAAACCCATGAGCCCAACTTGTAACTTGTCAAGCAGGATACTCACAGCGTTGTATCTGCCAGTGCGCACTGTACGGTACTTCTCTGTTACCTGGTTTCCTCCCTGTGAAGCTGCCTGCCACTATCTTATCTTTCATGCTGATCATTCTCTCACCTTTGGAAAATAGTTTTATTATTAACATACTTTTTTGTTTTGTTTGTAATTGTGTACTATTAATAAGAGTTCTGCAATGTATCTAATTTGGGGAAACTTGCCTTTTACACTCAGTATTATTCTGAGAGCCATTCATGCAACATCCAACTCTTTTTCATTTTTGCTCTCTAAGATAGTCCCTTTTGTGACTCTATAAAAACAGTCTCCTGTTGATGGCTATCTCCTATTTTCAGATCATTAACTACTACAGAAAATGTTGTTGATAATATGCTTCCATCATTGACAATAGGTTTCCTCCATCGTAAGAAGATCCAATTTGTTGTCAGTAGACTATACAGTTTCATATAGTCCCGAATTAATTTCAAAATTGGTTACACAAATATACACTCCAACAAGAAATCTCTTAAGTGTCCACTGATCCATCTCCTTGCCAAAAACTGGTAATATAAGAATTCTTAATGTTTCTGAAATTGTGGTTGCAAAATATTTTCTCATATGTCTTATTTATGCCTTGTTTTCATATGTATCTTTTTTGATACATTTATGATTATTAGGGATTTTTTTCACCTCTTTCATTTGATTTGACTCTTTTCTCCTTATTGATATGTATTATTTTTGTGTATAGTTTCTATTCTAATCATTCATCAGCTATGTAGGTGATAAAATTATTGTTTTAATTGTAGTTTCTATTTTCATTATATTTTAATGCCCTCTAATGAAAACATATTCAACATTTTATGTCTGAATTTAATTTTCTCCTCTTTTGTGGTTGGTAATTTTTTCTGTCTTATTTAAAAATCCAACCCAATTCTAATTCACTTAGATATTCACCTGCATTATCATCTAAGAACTGTCTCTAAGTATTTAATCAATAGAGAATTGACTTTTGCATATAATACAGTATTTTTTGTATAGCTTGTGCCACTGTTTGAATATCTATTTAAAGAGACAATTTCTTGAGTTATTTTGTTCCCCAATGATCTACAGTGTCACTTTGTGATCGAGTTTATGAAGATGTAGCTCTGTTTGTAGGATTTCTACTTTGTTCCATTCATCAATCTACCTAGTCATATACTAATTTTGCCAATTTCTCTAATTCTATAATAAGAATTAATCTGGTAATATAACCATTCCTTTTACTTCTAGTTTCTTACAAATAATTTGGTTCTGTTTCTTGCTCTTCTGCATTAAAGTTAGACAAATTTACTGAAAAAGATTTTCAAGACAGCTAGGCAATATTATTGAAAAAAATTTTCTTTAGATTTTGATTAAAATGGTATTGAACAAATAGAATAATTTAGGTAGAAATGATATGTTCATGACAATGACTCTTCCTTTTAAGTGGTTTACTGCCAGATAATAAAGTCTCTAATGTTTTAAATAAAGCTTCATTAATATCTCTACAAGTACCTTAAACATGTTTTAAGATATCTATTTTAAAACATTTTTCTAGCTGTTGCTTACGCCAAAACAAATGTAGAAAGAAGTCTTTCAATAAACAGGACTGTATTCACATGCAAAAGAATAAAGCTGAACTTCTATTTCACATTATATACAAAATTTAACTGAAAATTGATTAATGATCTAAATATAAGTGCTCAAGGTGTAAAACTGTAAACATAGGTACAAAATCACTGTCTGCAGATTAGACAGTAGTTTCTTAGCCACTGTACCAAAAGTATAAGCAACAAAAGAAAAACAGATAAACAGGACATCAAAATCAAAACTACTGTGTGTTAAAGACACCATGAGAATATTAAAAATATAATGTATAGAGCAGGAGAAAATTTTTGTATATCATGTATATGATAGAGACTTGCATCCAGGAAATACAAAGAACCATTACCACTCAATACTTTAAAAATTAAAAGTGTTCAAAGGATCTAAATAGGTATTATACAAAAATATACAAATGGGAAGCACACGAAAACTTCAGTGATGTTGGTAAAGGGTGTGGAGATTTCTGAAATGGTTACATGGAGAGTTAGCCATATGATCCAGCAATTTCACACCTCGGTATATATCCAAGAGAAGTAAAAACATTCACACAAAAATTTACATACAAATGTTCACATCAACATTATTCATAATAACCAAATCATAGAAACAACCCAAATATCCAACAGTTTAAGAATGGTTCAATTATGTGTCATAGCTATATAATGGATTATTACACAGCAGTAAAAAAAGGAATGAAGTACTGATACATGTTAGAATATAAATGAACTTTGCAATCATCTTGCTAAATAAAAGAAGCCATTGAGTTGCAACCTTTATAAAAATGAATAAATGAATGATCTTTAAATTCTCTCAATAAAATCATTTAAAATATATATATTCATATATACTTTGTATTTCTGTTGCTATTTTAAATAGCACTTCATTTTGAACTATACTTGTGTTTGTTTATAAAATGCACATGTGCTTTGTCTATTGATTATGTCCAGATTGTATCATGATTTGAATTTATACTGTAATGTGTAGTGAGTACTTTACCATTGAAAGAAGAAATAGGTTTTACAATAGGGAAGTATTTCTTAGGTTGTATCCTTTGTTTCACAATTTTGATCCATCTAAGAAACTGTTAAGTTCAAATTGCTTAGAGCAAAATTTCCACTTACCGACAGACCACAGAGAAAAAGTGATCCTTCCTCCCTGCCCTCTAATAATATACCATATTGCCATTTTGTGCCTCAAGATTCTCGAAACCCATCTCATAACTGCCTATCGTTCTGTTAATGTGGTCACTGCAAAAGGCCACTAACTCTGTGGCCACCCTTCCTCTTCAGCATGGGATTCTCCATATTTCCAATTGTGTCTCATTAGCTTCCAAGCCCAAAAAATCACTCATGGTTATCCATCAGCGAAATATCATTATAATCTCTACTCCACTCTGAACTTTGCCCTCATGTTCCTAGTCTGTCTTGGACTCCAATCTCCCTAGAATCCTTTTAGTATATTTTCTCTCATAGTAGTGTATCTGGAGATGGGAGAGCACTGTCCCTCTACAGAACTGTTATTTACAGACCCACAAATTCCCCCTGCCAAACAGCTTGAAAGTTTTACCTCCTAAGTCACTACCACTCTAATATCGACATGGTAATTTTTGGTCATTGAAATATTCCCTACATGATCCTTGCAATACTCTGGCCTCTCAGGCTTTTGAAATCCATTCTTCTAATTAGCTTGTCTTTCTGCCTCAACTACTCATGCTTTGGGTCATTCCCTAAGTTCTATCATTACTATAAATGTAAATCTTCCTTTAATACAACTGCAAACATCTCATGCTGCGTACCATCTCCCATCCTTCATGCTAAATCCCTCCAGTAGTCCATCTTCATCCCTCCTTCTTCCTTGACATAACCTTCAATCAATTCAACTTAACTGTCCCTCACTCTTCTCTTGTTTTTATTTCCCTGTGGTCAACTGCCTTTTTGTGTATATCCTAACTCCCTGCCCTTCCCTTTATCTTACTTCCTTGACTTAGATTCTTTAAGCATTAACTCTTCTAACAGAAACAACATTTTCTTTACAAAGAAAGAATTTCCTGTGGCTAAGATACCCAGATTCCAAACAACTCCAGAGAAGCTTCAGAAAAGTATTTAATGTCTCCACCACCTGACTGCAAAGATAAGGGAGTATGTAAGTCTCTTCCTTCCCCAGACCTTGACCTTTGCTTTAACAGCTCAATTCTTGGCCCATTAAATTTCAGGTAAATCTCACTATGTCCCATGTCCATGCATTCAAAGAACACAGAGCAATGCCTTTCATTTAACCAGGCCCTCATGTAGGTGCTAGACATACAAGAACACACAAAAACCAGTAAGTTTCAATGTCTTTTGAAGTTTAAATCCTATTGCAAGGAGAAAATTAAAATTAAATAAGATAATTTAAGGTGGTGATAAATACTATGAAGAAGAAAATCATCGAAACAACATGAATGAGAGAAGTGGCTACTAACTGTAGCTGACAGAAGAATCAGAAAAACTTTTCTGAGCAGTTCAGATTTGAGTTGATACCCAAAAGATGAGAGGGAGCTAGACATGCAGGTGTTGCCAAAGTGTTCCTGGGTAAGGAGTAAGCCACAGCTGAAGTATCAGATCTGGAGAAAAACCCAAACACTCACGTGCCTTTGTTAGAGCAGGCAGATAGTTAGATCTGAGCAGAGAAAGGGGGACACAAGCCAAATGGTAGGAATTGGGCAGAAAGGAGGGGAACAGGCCAAACGCAGGAAACTATACATTATGTAAGCACCAGGGGTCCCGGGGCAAAGAAAAGCAGGAACCTCTGGGCTGACAAGTGATCACAACTTTTGAGGTGACAAGTGTCCTGGAGGCCGACAAAGAAAGATGGAAACAGGCAGGAGTCTCCAGTGTCTGAATGTAACCTTTTGCTCATTATGCCCTCATCGCAGTAAAATTAGCCTTGCAGATTAGAAGTACCCATCATGCACCGATGCTATGACACTTCCCATCCAGACTAAGTAAGGACAAAAACCCCTCCTCCCCTCAGGAAGATGGAAATGGGATGTAAATCAGGGAATATGAACCCAAACCCTTCCCTCCCCAATAACTACTCTGCCCATTCATTTCTACCCTCCATGTAATCAACTTGCCGAAGACACTTAGGGCAGCTACTCACCTGAGCCTGCCCACTCTCCCCTTGAGTGTGTCCTATCCATCCCTTAATAAATCCTCACTTGACTTTCTTAACCTCTGCATCTTGTGTCTCAATTCTTTCTGGGATGGGACACGAACCTGACACTGGTTCCATCTACTGGCAACATCTGGCCAACCTGACTACAGCAAGATGAAACCAGGGGAGAGTGACAATGGCCCAGAGCCTGTGGGTCACCATTGTTACCATACGAATGGGATAAAGTCAGAGAGAAAGATGTTTTTCAAGATATACATATATATATATACACACACACACACATATCATATACATGATTTTCTTTCTTTTCACATGAGACTTGTCTTTCTATTCAAACCTGAGCTGTAATTGTTTGCACTGGAAAACTAATAAAATATCTGATTTCCTTCACTTTAAGTAATTTACCAAGCTCTCTGCCCAGTTTTCAAGTTCCTATATGAACTTTTATTACTCTCCTGAGATCATATATGGGGTTATTCCCAGATATTGACAACATTCTTTCAACTTACTTTCTTTTGATTAAAGTTTCTCTTTACACTTCTAATTGAGTTCTACCACTTCAAATATTGAATCTTTCTAATGAGCTTAGTCTTTTATTACTTTTTCCTAGGAAATACCATATAATTCCTGTTACTTCATGGCACTTTATTTGGAAATTCTGGCTGAAATATGATAGAAGCTATCATTTCATCTGTCTCATAAACCCAGGAATTTATTTTCTCAATATTTTTTGTTGTTCAAAGTAATCTTTCTTCTTGACTGTACAAGTGAGCTATTATAATATAAAAAGAAATTCAAGCAATACAGGGAAATGTTACAAAGAAAGCAAACATCACCCTAAATCACACTACAATGTGGTAACACAATTCTCACTGTATGTGTATTTACAAGATGAGAACATACTACACAGGAAGTACTTTCATTCAACATATGTAATAGTCATCTTTCTAAGTCATTAAATATAGACTGCCATTGCCATTTTAACAGCTGCTTAATAATGCCTTATAAATACTTCTAATGATTGATTTAACCAGCCATCTATGTATAAATATTTGGATTTTCTAAAATTTTCTATAATACAAATAGACTTAATTATGATAATTCAACTCCATGTATATAATACATGTGCACATCATTATGATCAGTCCCTCGAAGTTCTCTGGCCTAGTTAACAGTAACTACTTATGGTATACATTCACCTACAATGACTACTAGAATACTTGGATTAATTTGTACCCTCAGTAACAGTACACAGAACGTATCTCAACTCTTTTTTCAAAATTTGACTACCTCTTAAGTATTTGTATTACTTGCCAAGCTATAACATACAAACAGTGTTAATTCTGTTAGGCATGATTTTGATTACTAGCGAAGTTTAATAACTTTCCAAAAATTTATCATATACATATTTATTTAAATAAAATGTTTACTATGTTTTTATGTTTTTCTCACTTTTAGTGTCTTTTACCTTTTGAGGGGGTGGTAATTAGGTTTATTTATTTTTTTAAATGGAGGTACTGGGGATTGAACCAGGACCTCATGTATGCTAAGCATGGGTTCTAACACTGAGCTATACCTTCTCTCCTTTGTTTATTTTTATATATTCTTTTGTGTTTGGAATTTTTTTCCTCATATATGAAGCAATATTTTGCTAGTTTTTAGTGTGCCTTATAAATTTTTAATTTTTATATTATACAAATTTAATATTTGTATTTAATCAAAACTAAGTTCTATCACATATTGTTACATTTTGAAATTTACATATAATCAAAGTGTTTACTTTGTGAACATTTTGTCTAATTGTTTTATTTTTTGCATTCATATATTAAAATGAACTAAGACTTATTTTGACAAAGAAAGTAGAAATGTACAGTACAACCAGAAGTCAGGGGACCACAAATAAAGTTCCTTAGAAAATCTGAGCCTTTATCTTGCTTTAATAATTAAGGTTTTGTTCTCTATTTCAAGCTGTTTTCATTCAATGTGAATGTGAGGAAGACAAAGGCATGCCTGTAATGAATTTTTAAAAAATCAGCTGTCTTAATGGTCCTTATAGACAGGATGATAGATCCCAATTGTCACAAATTTTAAGAAGCAGTCATCAGTTAAAACAGACGCTGGCCAGCCTAGAGGAAGAGTCCTGGAGACCCACTGCAGGGAGAGGTCTGCAGTCCCTACTGTTTGATGGGCAGAGGGGTCGTGGGCAGTACACAGGAAAAAGTACACTTCTAGGCTGGTCCAAAACGGGGAAGAGGGAAGCACTCAAGGTCAGTATGAGAGTACTTCCTTATTTTACCAAGCACTGCAGGTACCAAATACACTGAAACAGACAAGTGGAATAACGTATTTGTTTCTTCTCAATAATTTCACAAAGATATAAAACTCAAGTACTGTGTTTTATTTAACATCAGAAGTGAATCCTCCTTTTCTTATCGAATACATGGTTCAAGTATCCTATTTTGTAAGTGACCATGACCTGACGTGTCTAGTTGATTTTTAAGGATATTAAGTAATCCACTCGAAGTGTTAACTTACCAGTATGAAAGTGAAGAGTGTTATTAACATCCTTTTACTGCTCCCATATGTAAATATTACTAACTTCTTTTATAAAAGAAAATCAGATTATAATCCCTAATGAGCAAACCACTGAACTTGGGAACATAACAAATGATTTAATTTTTTAAAATGCTCAGCAGCTAAGTAGTATTCAGAAATGTAAATCACAATAATCTAGTTTATTACAAAGACTATGTGACTTAGTAATATACAACTCTGACTTAGTATTCTGTGTGACTGATAGATTTAAACACAGTATAACAATTAAATTAATGGTTGTTAAATATACTTATAGGTGTCACCTTTGTAACCAGGAACATATAGTCTTTGTCTCAACAGACCCAAGCACAGAGAAATGTTTTCTTCCCACTGAATTATTTCTCATTATTGAGGGGAAACAAAAATTCATCTTTTTTAAAGTCAAAATTTTGTTAAAGTCAGAATTTTTAAAGAGATATTTGTGCTAACACCTAATAAAAAAGCAATAAATTCTTTAAAATAATTACAGTTCTCTTTATATTTTTTCATCTAATATAAAATTTGATCTTCAGAACAACCCTCTGAAGTAAGGACAGTTTTATTATCACCAGTTTTGAAATCAAAAGCATTTCCTAAGGTCAAACCTGGAAAATGGCAGATAAAGAGTTCAATCAATATAGTCTACCTTTTTCCCCCCGTGTTCTGTTAAATTCTCCTTTTAAGATATGCCTAATCTAAACAGGAAAAGTGGAAGTCAGCTCAATTTTTAAGTGAAATTTATTTCTTAATATCTAATTCTGACATTTCTTTCATATTTTACATCATCTATAATTGAAACCAAATCAGATATATATAAATTATACTTTCAAGGAAAGCTAAATAATCTCTGTAAATCCCACCTTATTGATTTATAAGATCAGAATGATTATTATTACCTTCTATATCACTAAATGGTTATTAAACTGTGTCAGTCTACCTTATTAAACCTACATCAAGTTTTTCGATAAAGATGTAGTACAAATTAGTTTATTTAACTGCAAAAACGATGGTTCCAGGAAGACTGGCTTCCCAAACAGTAAATATGTAACTTTAATGATTTTGTGATGACAGAGTTCAAATATTCTTACATTCGGCAGGTACCTGTAACATTTGTCAGGTATAACACCCACTCAAGTTGCTATTACAAGACCAATTTAGATTCAGGATTTGAAAGTGCCAGGTCAGTTTTGAAACCTTTAAATCCTGAACTTTGATGGCCACTTTTCTTCAGGAAAAAAATTATAGGCTCATTTAATGTGAGGCAGCCTGTAAATGAGTTCGGGCTATTCCATCCAACTTTCTCCGATGTGATTTCACTTGTCAACTTCTCCCTTATCCTCCTTCCAGAGTTCCTGTTAATAGTACAAGGCCACTGATATCTATTCGTTAATCTTTGCCATCATCTGTTCTAATAGCAAATAGTTTTACTGTAATTTGGAAAATAAAAGAGATAATTTTAGAGCCTCTAACAAGTATGTTTAACATCAAAAGGTGCTGGTCTGCTCTTTTTCAAAAACAGAGCGATTTATTTCATTAGCCTCAACAAAATTTATGTCCTAACGTCCTAGCTGTGATCAAAGCGTGATCATTGCCTACACTGCTTATGAATTTGTATTTAGCATAGTATTAGCTAAAATAAACTAACTCTGCCTGCACTCACGACATATTTCTACGATGATCTCACCGAACTGGCAAACAATCATCCCGGAGTAAGTGGAGTGTGACGTCTATGACCTCTCTGATTGCCTGCAAGCCTGCCCAGCGCCGGCTGGGGGTGAGATAAGACATCCTCACAGGTATCTCACACAACGACTAGGAACCACAGCAATCTACCTCCTCCAAAAAAGGAAAAGTTTTAAACACAAAACTGGTACAGTGACAGCACAATAAAACAAAGTGTCATGTGGCTCCAGCCATGGGAGATTGAGCAAAACCCCTTAAGGAAATGGACCACTGGTAATTCGGGGAGCCCAGATGGGTGACTACTCCAGCTATTTACCCCTGTTCTCTCGGGACTCATTTCTGTTCCTCTGTCATCTGTTTTATTTTAGGGAGGCTGGTATCCCCAGACTCTCCTTCTGAAGCTCTCTTGCCAGCTCTCTGGGTTGTGCCCGGGAGGCACTGGTGGACTAGAGGGCAGAGGACAGAGGGCAGAGGCTCTTCTGCTCCTTCTGCTGGCTGCTCCTCTGACTGGCTGCAGACTTGGAGAGTGGCAGGGCTTTCTCTCCATTTAACACATTAACGTGCTTTTCCCTTCACTTCTACCGAGACGTCATTCATTGTTCTTACCCTGTTCCACAGTATGCAGTGTGCCTATTTTCTCTCGCTACTTTAGTATGGTCTTTATCTTCGATTTCAGTTGTTTAAATATGATGTGTCCAGGAGTAAACTTCCTGTGTTTTTCTGCTTCAGGTTCACTAAAGTTTTCTTGGATGAGTAAGTTGAAGTTTTCACCAATTTTCAAAAATCCCCAGCCAGCATCACTTCGGTATTTTTACCCTCCAATTACAGGCTTATTAAGACTAGTTGATTTTGTCCTACAGATGCCAAATGCTCTTTTTCATTTCTCTGTTTTTTCCTATTTGTGATTCAATATGGATCATTTCTACTGAGTGTTTATCTGATTCATTGATTCTGTTCAGCCTACTTTTGGTGTATTCTTGTGAATTCTTCATTTAGTATATTGTAGTTTTTGCTTTTAGCATTTCCTTTTGTTTCTTCTATTTAGTAATTTCCATCCCTAATGAAATTTCCTGTGTGCTAATGGCCGTCCACTTTTTCAACTAGATCAGTTATTTTCAGGTCTCAGTTTCAGAGCAAAGAAAAAGAAATGGCATCTGGACCTTCTCTTGGTCTCCTGATGCACTTCTATTCATCATTTCCCACCTTTATCCAGTGTCACTTTTGATACCCAGCATATCCTGTGATTTTTGTAAAATTTTATACAAGACATAACGTATTTAAGAAAACAGTATAGACCAGTGGTTGGAAAACTTTTTCCGCAAAGCACCAAACAGTAAATGGTACATGCTTCACAAGCCATCTAGTTCCTGGAACTACTCTACTTTGCTATTTTAGCACAGAAGCAGCTACAGCTAGTAAGCAAACAAATCAGAGGCTACATCCAAGTAAGTATTTATAGACACTGAGATCTGAATTTTATAGAATTCTGTCTCATAAAACATTTTTCTTTTATTTATTTAAGTATATAATTACATAAAAAAACTTCTTAGCCAACAGGCGATACCAAAACTTTGCCCACAAGACTTAGTTTGTTGATTTCTGGTGTCGATTAATAAAAATATTTACCCAGACAGAACGCATGTCCTTTCTTCTCTCAGGCTGCTTAAGTGAGAGCTGAATATCCAGTATTTGAACTGGATCTTGGCTTTGCTGCAAATTTTGTAAGCTTATGAGGATAGTAAAGGCATCAAATATTTTGAAGGTGGGATTCAGGACTTTTCCTTAAGGAATCTGGAATTTTAGTATCAGTAAGACTTAGAAATTCCTCGTTTTTCAGCCTAACTATAAGCTTTCTAATCTCAGGCCTATTTTTTCTTCTTTATAGAGTGATTGCAGGCCCTCAGGGCTTTGGGTAACTTCTAAATAAAAATAATGCCTTAAATGACGTCCAAATGTATCCCCCGTCTCCCCTGTCCCACAGTCCTCCTCGCAGCTTAGGGAGGGGCCACCTCCTCCTTAGGGAGGTGGGCACCTCCCACCTCGGTGCACTTGCTGAAGGGCCCGAGTGCCCTGAAGGGATTCCTTTCGTTTCTCCTGAACGGACTCCAGCTGCAGGTTTTCTGTCCCGCTCCCCTCAGCGAAGGCCGGTGGCAAAGAGCTGGAAGGAAGCCCTGCAGACACTGAGGCTGGAGGTTGCTGGTGCTCTGATGCATCACACACGGCCACGCACAACTGTAAAAACTCGTTAACGCCATCTTAGGGTGTCTGTCCCTATCCTCCCAATCTGCTAGGATGGAAGCAGTTATAGATATCTCTTCTTCTGAGAAGACAGGTTCATTACCAGAATTTTGTCATTTTAAGTTTCCAAATCCAATGTATTTTTTTTTCAACTATGATTTTTTTCTTTCTTTTGTTTATCCCACTTCTTCTCTTGTATAGAGTGGGAGTAACCATCTTTTGCAGCTTTGTACATCTTAATAAGCAGAAGTCCACTTTAATGCTTTTAATCAGAGGAGTAGAAGTATCGGACTTTTTAATTGCAGTATAGGCAGTTTACAAGGTTGTGTCAATTTCTGGTGTACAGCCTAACAGTTCAGTCATACATATACATACAGACTTTCACTTCTGTCAGTATTGGTCCAAGTATAAGCAAATAAATGAGGCACTGGATTTAACTGAGGGATGAAGAGACAGCACAAAGATCGATTTATAATTCCTCAGTTTCTATTATCCAATACATCATGTTCTTTTTTCAAAAGAAAAATTATAAAACATGGGTAGAAAGAAGGAAAAAACACTATCTTATGAGACAAAGCAAGCATCAGATTAGATTCTCAAATGACAGATTTTAAACTTATGAGATACGGAATTTTATGTAACTATGGTTAAAATGTTTAAGGTTTCAATAAAAAAAAGATATGAAAGAAGAAATAGTTAATTTAAGTGTAAAGATGAAAACTCTAAGAAAGAATCAAATGGGAATACCAGAAATCAAAAACATAATTGAAGAACGTCTTTGACTGGGCTTATCAGTAGACTAGACATGGCCAAAAAGAGATTCTGAACTTGTAGATAACTGAGTAGGGATTTCTAAAGGGAAATGCAAAGGGAAAAAAGAATGAAAAAAAAGAGAACAGGATAAAGAACTATGGGACAATTAAAAAAGGTGTAAGATTCATAGTACAAATACCAAAAGGAGAAAAAAGAAAGAAAAAAAATTTGAAGGAATGATGGTCAATAACTAAAAATAATAATGATGACACTAAACCACAGACCTAAGAAGGCTCACAGAACACCTAGCAGGAAAAAAAAAAAAAAAGAACTACATGTAGGTATATTGTATTTATATTGCAAAAAACTGAAGACAAGAAAAAATTTTGAAAGAAGGCAGAGGGATGGGTTGGGGAAGGAGGGCATGTCAGGGGGAAAACACCTTACTTACAGGGGAACCAAAGTAAGAATTACATCAGACTTCTTATCAGAAACCGAGCAAGCAGGAACAAAGTGGACTGAAATAATGTGTTGAATGAAAACAATCTCACCAACCTAGAATTCTGTATCCAGTAAAATTAACCTTCAAAAATGAAGAAGAAATAAAGAATTTTTCAAACAAAAACTCTGGAAATTTGTCACTAGTAGCCCTGACTTATGAGAAGTGTTAAAAGAAGTTCTTTGGAGAGAAGGAAACTGATGCAATTCAGAAACTCAGGTAACTTATTCCTAGGAAATTTGGGAAAAGGCAGTATTTTAGAAATAGAGAACAAATCAGTGGTTTCCAGTAGCTGAATACCAAGAAGGTTAGAAGGGGACTGACTACAAAGAGGCCTTAGGGAACTTTGTGGGAGATGGAAATGCCCCGGATGTTGACTGTTGTCAGGGTTACATAACTGCATGCCTTTATCAGAATGTGTATAATGTGTAAAAACGTTGAATATGGCATCTCTGTAAACATTACCTGAAACCTTATTTTAACATGAGTTTTTGACTCTGATATTCAACTTTAAGTGTTCTAATATTCTGAAGTAACTAATTATCTAAATACTAAGTAAAAGAACAAGTAACTTCAAAGTAAAATTCATGTCTTAAATGTGTCCATATATATCCTTATTCATGGTTAAAATTTATAGGTAACACTTGTACTGCTCAAGAATCAAACATAGGGAGTAAAAATTTCTTTTTCAAAAACCTAGATACTTAAACATTTAAGAATCAGATGGATTTTAAACATGTTGTAAACCTGCTTATAAAATTGATTTTAAACCTATTTTAAGCTTATTTGGAAGTATTTTCAATCAAGTAGTAATATGTCATACCACATTTTCCCCTAAAAGGCATTGAATTAATTTAATGCTCTATGTCTTAATGCTTCACAAATATTATTGATTTTTTTCTGAATCTTTGAATTTAGCTTGAGCCAGCTTAAGCATATTGATTAAATTGAAATGATTCTTGCAATGGGAGAGGGGGAATTTATGTTTCTTACTTCAAAATATTAAATGTTTGGTCTAATATCTCAAGCCATTAATTCCAAATAGCTCCATAAATTGATGATACGAAACACTAAAAAGAGAAAAGTATCAGTTATTTTTTTTCTCCTAAATACCAAGTGTTTACATCATGGATTATTGAAAATTTCAGTTAGCTTAGCTTCTAAACACCTTCCACTTGATAGTCAACATTTTAATTTAAAATTGTTCTATGAACAGTTTTTTTTTTTTAGCAGTTATTCAGAAAAACCCCAAGGCAAGTCAGACTTATTACTCCATTTTATGGATAAGGAAATTTACCAAAAGTGGAAAAAATGCCCCAAGTTGAATATTGACCCAGTGGTAGAACAAACCACGAAGCCCAGGCCCCAGGCGCTGCTTGCTCCTTTACGCAGCAAAGTCTCTATCTGCTCACATCTCGCATGGAGTAAATGTAGGCAATGTATCCTGCTGGGTATCCATCAGCTTAAGGAAATATTTACTGTCAGAATAAACACTAATCACTGTTTAAATAATGAGTAAGTAAATCACTGTACTGAAATAGTTTATCAAGAGATAAACTGCTATAGAATTTGAGAAATTTTAGCATTTCTCTCTCGTTTTTTAAGAGAGAGGAAAGCTATGTTACTTCAAAGTTAAAGACAAGAACACCAGTAAACAGCAATGCCCAGACTGAAACTCCAAAAGAATTTTTAATACAGTAGTTAATATAATCCATTTGAAGAATTACTATTTGGATTTTGTGGTAGATAAATATTTAGGATTCTAGAGAAAGATGTAATTAACATACCTATAATTGTCACAAACTGTGTAAAAAATTTACAAATCCATTTTTCAAGTAAATACTTTATATGAATCAAAAATCAGTAAAGTTACAGGAAAGAAACTCAGATCCCAGTTCTTAAAGCTTATTTTTGTCCACGTACTGTTACCTGCCTGAGTTAAAGACAGACACGTAATTACGTGCACCGGGGCCAAAAGGAAGTCTCTATTTGTAACTTCTGCAGGCTCTCAAAATTCTTGGGTAATCTGGGTACTTGTCTTTATCACCTTCCTTGTTGATTCTTCAGAGTCTTCTCAAAACTATTTCCCTTATTCCTTAAGCCAAACCCTCTCTCTCACATCATCACACAGAAACTGAGAATATCCATTTCCCAGCCTGGAGAACTTAAGCGTCAGCCATCACAGCCTACAGTTCTCCCTCTAAAATGTCACTGCTACACATCCTTCTCCACTTGATTCTTCTGCCAACGCTCTCCACAGACCCCAGTGCCTCACCATAGGGAGTACAGTTCTTCTATATCCTCTCTCAGGCAAATCCAATTTCCATTCGTAACTAAAAACAACAAAAAATAAAATGCCCCCCAACTCTGTATTCCCTGTATCTCCATTTCTCTTCTTTCCTTCCAACTTCCTATAAGATTTGCTTCACAAAGTCAGAGTTTTTTTTATTGTAAGTAACAGAGATAAACTCCAGCTGTTTTATGCAAAATTAAGAAGTCCTGGAAAGAAACAGGGAGCCTTTCAGAAGTGAGAAAAGGTGGAGGCTCTGTAAAATAAGTAGCAGAAATAATTTGTCTATAACATTAGCTCTGTTCCTTGGGAGCACCCTGAGTAGGCCCCTCTCTTGGCCACACCCTGAACATTTCCCTCTTATCTGAGATTCCATCAGCTCCATCCCTGCTCATCCTTTTCAGACTTTGACCAGGGAAGCCTCCTCTGACCATGCCTGACCCAGTCAGTGTCCCTCAGTTGTCTTAATACATCTGTCCATATACCTATCACCATGATGTACACTCTGCATTTTAGATAGTAACATTTGCCTATTTGAGGTCTCCCATAATCAGACCACAGGATGCGTCTCCATTTATTTTTCTACTCTCACATCCAAATCGATGACTCTCTTAGAGCCGATGCAGTGTTCGGTTAACTAACAATTAACACGAATTAACAACAGACTTTTTTAGGGTGTCAAATTCAAAATGCATATTTTCAATTACCTTTAAGGAATATTTATCCATATAAATCCTCACCTCAAAGCCTGTGTGCTTACCATCACTACCTCATGGAATGTTTTTTCCCCGAGATATGCACAAAACCCCCATTTCCTTCCAAATTGCTCAAAATTTTCTTTAGCACAATGGCCTTCTTTGAATCTCTACATAAAATACCATTCTTCACCTCTCTCTACCCCTATATTCTTGATAATAATCACCAACACGAATTATTTTTTAATTATCTCCTCTTCTCACTCGGGTATAAGCTCCATGTAAGTAGGAATTCCCTTTGGGGTAAGGGGGTTGTCATAGACTTAGTTATGCTAACCATGTTTGTGAAAGTAATACTCATATATGAAAGGAAAGGAGCAGAAAGTGACAAGCCTTCCCTAATGCTCTTACGGTAGACTTTATCTCTTTCCATCAGAATCTTGAAGTGAGACGTTGCATAGTAGCCCAACATCTAGCACTCCTAACACCCAACACCTGTGGAATGCATCCATCAGTGCACCAAGGAGACCTTAAACACACGTCTATCTAAACATTAATTTACCTAATTTGCTCCCTTTTTCACTGCACAATGAATCTCCTCTCTTGCCATCCTTCTTTCTAATGTCAAAATTATTGTCCAAGGCACCCAGATGGAAACCGAGGAGAATGCCCACGTTAGTTATTACCAATCAGCCTGCATCCCACCTAGGGCTACCGCTGGTCAAACAGACACTGAACTACTTCTAGTCAAGTAATATTTGATACTGAGTATGGGGCAAGTGTGCAACCCTGCCATTAAATGTTCTGATAGAAAGTGAGATGGAACATCGCATCTGGAAGGAGATGTAAGATGAGCCTCTTGATTTTTACTTCCTTAAATTTGTGTTCATTTTCCCCAGCATGGCCATCAGAGATGGAACCAAGAGCAGCCAGTCTACCTCTCTGTCAGTTACAGGAGAAATGGAGAATATAGCAGGGACAGTCCTTGCCTCTCAACAAAGCAATGCCATCCTCTGGCGATATGTGGCTCAAAGATATTCTTCATGACCTTCTTATAAAGTCAGTCATTATCCTTTGATAAATGTGAAAAGACAAAGCGCCTACCCCCCTTCATAAGTAAATACAGTTTTTAACTCTCTTTTAATCCAACAGCCTTAACAGTTAAACTTCAGGTCAATGAATACACAGATCCCTTCCGAGGAAGAGGCTGGTAGGTAATCCAAGCAGTCACTATCTGCCCACTTTATAAGATGAACTTATAGTAACTACCATGGTTCCTTTATTTTCTCTTCTGGGAGCACTGAGCAGCACTATTCTGCTTTGGTTTTTATTAGTCTCTGAAAGAGAACAGGATATTAATGAACCTTAAGGCCACACTGCAACCTAGACCAAAAAAGAAAGTACCTTCTCTTCTCTGCCAGACTATCTAATAACACTCATCCAAATGTGTAGTGAGTTTAAACTAAAACAAGGATGACCCAGATTTAAACACAAACCTGTTCCCACTGTTTTATCCCCTAACAGAATTAATGGTTTAAAATCCCAAGAAGTAATTTGTTCCTTTAAAGAGTTCTTACTCAATTCACTCACAGCTAAATATTTCCCAGTTAGATGCCTAGGAAAAGTGAAACCCTTTTTCAGCAGATAAAAAGGGCTCAGAACAGTGGCCAGCACATGATATACGATATTTAGTCATTATAGGGTCATATTGACCATCATAGAAATAGTAGAAATTTTCTTTTTCAAAGTTCTATAAGTCGCTAGGGAACAAAATATAGTGTCATGATTGTATCCATCAGAATGGCAGAGGTTAGACTGCAGTGATAAAACAATCCTGGAATCTCAGTGGCTGCTGCAAAGTATTATGTAATAGTCATTACATGTCAAACCCAGGCAGCTCTGCTCTATGTTGTCTCCATATCCTTTGCACAGGAGTGAACTATTGTAAATAATAATACAGTCTCTTAGCTCCAACATGAAAAGCAGGAAATTCAAAAATGTACATATTCATTTAAGAAAGACAGAAGAGGGGGAAAGGAACTTGTCTCAGGCCAGCATCAGTGCTAGGTATTTTTATTTTCATCTTAAATATTAGCTGCTCCACAGTGTAAACATTAATCTCCACCTACAAATGAGAAAATTAAGTCAAGTAATGCTTTATAAACAGCTGTATACCTTACATAATGTAAGGCAGTTAAACTGAATCTTAGTTGGCAAAATGGTACCATCTAACTAAATACTGGTGCCATTGCAAACATGCCTATAAAAATGATAAACATCTACGGATTCATATTTAGATCTACCAATATCCTGAGATGCAATAAACACAATATTTAAGAATTCCAATGAGATTTCACATTTTTAAAAAAATCTGGTTATAACCTACTTCTTCCCTTTCTTCTGTACCACTACCTCCTCCTTTTGTTTCTCCTCCTAACATGCTGAAGTATATCAGAAGATTAGCAGAAACAAAGAATTTCCCTTTATTAACTGATATGCAGCAGAGAAGACAGCCGGAGAAACTGTTAGGCAGGGAAGTGGTTTCAGGGCACAGACTCCTCCGAGGACAGGGAGCAAAGAGTTCAGGAATGAAAACCACAATGCTTCAGCCACTCTGGCCCACAGAGCTCAGCAACGCAGAATATGCACTGGCATCAGCCAGGAGAGACAGGCTCGTGGCTGTCTCCTAGGAAAGATCAAAGTGGGTGTTTCTCTGATTGTTAGCTTTAAATTTATAGTCAGGTGGGATTTTCCAGCAAAGGTAAACAAGGTCTGCAAAAACCTGCAGTAAGAACAGGAGGCTTCTGCCCTGTCCTCTCACATCCAACCTTCTGGTCTTCAATTATTTTTAGTTTTTCCACAATTCTATCTGAAATATATATAGATATATATTTCAAAGTATTACTTTGATTTCTATACATTCTATATATACTACCAAAAACCGTTATCCAATTTTGTGTAAATAAGGAAAACTATCAAAGCCATAGTAATAGTGCAAGAAAATGTTTAGAAGTTTATCTGATGCCCAGTTCAGTTCCCTTTCCCAAACATCCACTCAATCTTTTGCATTGGTTAAAAGTCAAAAGCACCTAAATAGCTGATCATTATCTACAGTTAGATAGGCTTGTATTTTTATAAAACTTTAAAAGATGATGATCAATTATGACAACTCTGTGACTATTTACTATTTTAATAAATGTCAGTGTCAAAGCTCTGTATTTAGTCTGACATTTCTGAGAAAATGCATAGTTCTGTAGTATAATTTTTCATGATATTATATTTTGCTTTCTACAATGTAAGTGGGCATACAGAATCACGATTTTGATAGAATTTCAGCATCAGAGGACCAAAATCTGTTTATTGGTTGCTTGGTTTTACACAAGTGTGTTTCTTTTTTCATATTCCATTAAGGATTTCTCTTTATCTCCCTAAAAGAGCAACTTTTATGTGTTTGTTCTTCTTTCTTTTTGTTGTTGCTTTTATACCACGGTTTTTCTTTTTACCAGATTCCAAAGAAGAATTCCTTTCATTTTATAAAGAGTTTGTTTTACTCTATAAACATGCTGGGGGTGCTTCTGTTGTCATCAATTCCACGGACTCTGAGTAGTACATCTGCTTTCAACTCATAAATCCTAAGACTAAATTGCAGTTTCCTCCCAAGTGAGATGAAATGGATTTGAATTGGACACCGGAAAAGAAAACTGCTGTGCTATTTGTTACAGCTGGCCAACTTTGTTCAACTGAAGCAACAGGGATGTGCTGAAAGCCAGGCTGCTTCCACAGGTCATTATGAAGCTCACTCATGGAACTGCCAGTGGAAAATTTCGAAGAATCCTCCCGTGGAACATGGATGCTTTAGTACAACTAAGATAGCGACCATCTACACATCCACAGCTAAGTAAAGCAAAACTTGTTATAGGAAAGAAATTCTCAGGATTTTGACATAAGTTATGTTGGTTATCAGTTTTCGATAATTTCCTGTTAATTCTATTGTTAACTGTCAGAGGAACATAGAGAGAACTTCATTTTTTAAAACAGTCCATTAAACAGAGGCAAATTTGTCTACAAGTAGGGTTTTGTGGTGTTTTTTTTTTTTACCATCACTGTGAGGGAGCAAGGGAAGAAGGAAGCAAGAGTCATTACAAAAAAAAAGAAGCAGATATTCAGAAATTCTTCGTGAAAAGCTTTCATTATTGTGGCACCAAAGGGGAAAAAAAAAAACCCACTTTCTCCATACCCAATGACATGTGTTTTGTCCCCAAGGCTAAAGTCATCAAAATGTAAGTTTGCAACATAAACAGTTCAGTAATTTATAGTAAAATTATAGGCTGCCAATTTGGGTGTGCCAACTCATGTTGTGTTTCATCAAAGAGACTTGAAAGTCTCTAACAGGAACATCCATTTAAATGCCTTTACTACTGTTTTAGCGATATTCAAAACTGGACACTGTGAAGTCCTAATCCATGATCAAAAGGCCACATTTGTAAGAAATAAAGTCAATAGGGGAACATTTAAGAAATTAATGACTAGCATTAAATGAGCAGTCCTTTCTAAAGCTCTAACTGTAAAACTACAGGCAAAGTTCTGTTTGTTGCATCGACTTTATTGCTTTTCTTCGTAAATCCCTCCCAGCACATCACTCTTCACTGTTTCATTGCCTTTTAGGTCACTGTTGATAGGAACTAAGCAAGTAGGAAAAAAATGGCAAGTCGCTCAGTGAGCAGATGGCTGACACCGTCCCCTCCACGCGCTCCTGCTAACACAGAAGTCTGCTCATGACTACATGGTAAATAGTGTTTATCATAGGTGGGATCATTAGCCCTTTAGCCCTTTCATTAGCTCTTTGACCCCTACGGTTCAGCATTAATGAAACCATAACTTCCTATTCCTCGGGCCTCTGTACTATTCCAGCTGCTCCCTCCTAATGGTGTGTGTGTTTACCGCAGCTGCATCACACAGCTCCGGAGTGTGTGCTCCCAGCACCGGCCCCACACGGTGGCGGGTCTCTGACACACACTGGTAACGCTCGGCGATGAACTGTGCTTATTACAGCCCACTAGGAAGGCGAGCTTCTTAGGATAATTAGCTCCCCTGAGAACAATGGCTGCCTTCACAGCTGGGAAGCTCCAAGAAATTTACTCTCAAGTATGGGAAGCACTGAAAAGGCACCTGTAATTAAATTTCTCTTTTTTCTTTCATTTGTATTTATACTTTACTTTTTTTATTTTTTAACTTCTCATCTTCATCCTGATTAGGAAAGCTTAAGTATACAACTTGCTAATTACAAATACCTGCAGAAGGTCACATCTTTAAGTGCTATGGGACTTCCACTTTGCTTTACTCTTCCAGAGTTGTGAACAAAAAATACTGTGAACTGTATCAGTAAACAGAGACTGCTGAAGCCATCAAGTCATCAGCCGCTGCTGTCCCATCCCCCGCTCCCCCAAGTGAAGACAAGTCTGCAGCCCAGCCCCAGCAGCCACTCTCAATGATGCTCTCTGAGGGGACTCAGAACAAGAAAGGACAGGATACCGGCCGTAGATGGCAAGATGGTTGTCAAAGGAATGAATTCAATGAGCCCAAACATTTGCTCCCTCCCATACCTAGAAAATTGCTAAGTTCTTTAACTTGAGATGTCTGATTTTCTTCAGTTAATAAGTAATCTTTTATTGTTCCAACTACCTGGCCTTTGTCATAAAACTCCTATATATCCTAGCTCCTCCCCTACTCTTTGGAGCAGTCCCTCAGAGCCATCTGAGAGGCTGTCATCCCGGCTCAAGTCCTCCTGCCAAATAAAACATAACTCTCAACTTTCAGGCTGTGCATTTATTTCAGTCGACAGAGTAAAAGGTTCTTAAGGTAAATATTATACACACACACACCCCCACTTGTGAAAAATTGTAGTCATTTCAAACCTTCGCTATGTAGACAAAATGCCTGGACGGACTGCTTTTTCCCAGTGCAACTTTCTGCAATTTCCACTAAGAGTGGTCTTGATGTGGCCAAGAAGCCATTCTATCGTTTCTCATCTGCCCCCCATATTTTCCTACTCTTCTGTTCCTTTTCCACTCTCCTATTCCACTACAGCCTTCCTGTTGATCGCCGACAGTCTGTTGACTTTCATTATGAATATACCAATTATCCTGTTAATGGTTTCCGATTTCTCTCCCAGTGGTGTGGGGAGCTGTGAAGGCAACACAGCGACAGCATTATTGCAGACGTGAGTGACCACCACTCAGCTGACTTGATGGCCTCAGCTTACATTTCACATTCATCTGAGAGAATGAGATAGGGCCTCACACCATCCACTCTAACACGCAAGTGTTCATCCAGCAAAAGGCCATCTCGGGGCGTAACACTGGTTGACATGTGGAGCTGGGATTTGAATGGCGATCTGAACGGTTCGAAGTTCATTTGTCCAGACTTGGGAAAAGCACATTCCGAAGGTCGCTGGGGAACAGAAATGCTAATAACTATGGTAATTAAAATTATCTTGCTGTTTCCAGAGTTCTTTTAGAAACATCTTACTGAGTCAACTAGGAAAACAATACAAGGCAGTCTGTTCAAAGAGCTGACACTGTAGCCTCAGAATCTCTGAATCCGGGATTTTTTTAAAAAGTCTACAATAAAGTCAAGATTTTTTACTCCTTAATTTTCCTGCTCCGAGGCTATATTTGCACAACACAATCAACCCTGCTGTTTCAATCAAGTCAGCAAGAGAAAAAAAAAGTCAGGAGAACCAGATGTTTGGCATTTTGTATATGAAACAGCTGGTTGATTGTCTGAGTTTTTCATTTTCGAACTAATCTTGCTGTCATGATATAGAAACATCCTGAAAACTGATTTCTTGGCTTGTGAAATGCAAATTGCTTCCTTTAGAGGCATGCTATGAGTTTAGCTACCTTAGAATTAATAGGAAAAGGTTTAGACTGGGTACAGTTGCAAGTACAGGTAGTGGGAAAGACAACACAAATGGTGTTCAAGGAAAATTAAGTTTCAACAGCACTGCTATAAATTTTATCTTAAATTCTATTCAGCTACAGTATCATTATTGCAATAGATAGGATAGTCGACTAATTGTTCTGATTTTCCAAAGAGTATAAAACATCTTTCCAGTTACGGAATTAATCATTTCTGTAATTTTGCTATTATTAAAATTTGACTCTAATTTTTTAAGTACCTATCCCTTTTACAATTATAACTTTGTATTATGACAGAATTTTGCATTTCTCAAGTTAAATAGTTTTTTAAAGCATTGTACATTTATCCCTTTAAACAAAGCAATTCCACAAGAGGAAGTCTTACATTAGCAAATTACAACACTATAAACACAAATAAATATGTAAAATACAAAGACACCATAAGGTTAAGTAAATGTTATCACTAGCTTTTCTAACAGACTTTTGTTGGTCTATAAATACACAATGCATTCTAATTTCTGAGTCTTTAATTAGTAGTTTTGTAATTACCCATCTAGTACGTACCTGTGACAAGTGATACAATGAAGTGAAATGATTACCTGGGTATTTCAATGAAGTAGTCTGCCTTCATCATTCAATGATTCATCAATGAAGTACTTCTTGAAAAACTTGTACAAAAGGTATTGTGCCAAGCACTTTAGAATGCCAAAGTGTATGTGTAATAATGCCTGTTCAGTAATAACAGTGTAAGACATTAAATAAGTAAAATTAGCAATGCAAATAACACTTGTAACTCAGGGGGATGATTATTTCACGTAGAGGCAACTAGGAAAAGCTAGGTATGAACAGAGAGTGTAATTTTGAAAAGCAGTGATGAGGAGATGGCATCCCAGGTGGCGTGACCAAAGGAAACAAAGGCACCCTGGAGGGAGAGCAGTGTCGGGGAGGAGAGTTCGATCTGCTTGCACGGAGCACGAGCAGCACCAATGGCACATCAGATATCGCACACGGGCTGTTAATGATCACTATGGAGTACATCCAGTAAGCAGATGGAATCTGGTGAACAATACATTTGATACGATGTCAAGAGAGAATACAGAGAAAGCAATACATTTTAATCCTTGAAAAATTCAGGGGTTGGGAGTGCCAACCTCCACATAATCGAAAACCCTTCCCTATTGTGTAAGTCTTTCCTCAGCTCATGTAGTACTTAGGTATGTATTTATTGAAAAACATTCACATATAAGTGGACCCATGAAGTTCAAATCTGTGTTGTTCAAGGATCAACTGCATAAAGGTCTAGTGTTTTCTCCTCATACTCTAATGGATCATTTAAAAAAATCTTATCTACGAGGAAGACATACAGATGGCCAAAAGGCACATGACAAGATGCTCAACACCATTATTTACCAAAGAAATGCAAATTACAACCACAATGAGGTACCACCTCACATCTCTCAGAATGGCCACCATCAAAAAGAACACCAATAACAAATGTTGGTAAGAATGCAGAGAAAAGGGAACCCTTGCACATTGTTGGTAGAAATGTAAATTGGAATGGCCACTGTGGGAAAGAGAATGGAGGTTTCTCAAAACACTAAACCGAACCCCCAGTGAGCCAGCAATTCCACTCCTAGGTAGAGATGAAACACTCATTTGAAAAGACATTATGCACCCCAGTGTTCACTCCAGCAGTATTTATAATAACAAGTATGGAAACAACCTAAATGCCCATCAAAAGACAACTGGATAAACAAGATGTGGTACATATATGCAATGGAATACTACTCAGCCACAAAAAAGAATGAAAATTTGCCGTTTGCAACAACATGGACGGACTTGGAGGGCATTATGCCAAGTCAAATATATCACAGAAAGACAAATATTGTATGAATCATTTATATGTGGAACCTAAAAGATATAACAAAATAGTGACTATACAAAAAAAGAAAGAGTCACAGATATAGAGAACAACCCAGCCATTACCAGTGGGGAGAGGGAAGGGGGAGGGGCAAAATAGGGGTAAGGGATTAAGCGGTACAAACTACTATGTATAAAATAAATAAGCTACAAAGATATTGTACAGAACAAGAAACACAGCCAATATAGCCAATATTTTACAATAACTATAAATGGAGTATAACCTTTACAAACTGTGACTATGTTGTATACTGGAGACATATAAGATTGTGCATCAACTATACCTCAATTTTTTAAAAACTGCTTCTGTAAGCCAAGTGTTAGCAAATTTTTTAGGCTAAGGGCCAAATAGTGAATGTTTTAAACTTTGTAGTCTACATACTATTTATTACTTTCTTAATTTTTTCAGCTCAGTTAAAAATGCAAAAATCACTGCTAGGTCGTGGGCCCTGTGGAAAAGGCTGGGAACTGGGACTCTGGTTTAGAGTAGTTTGGCAACCCCTGCCCAAGACTACGGCTACCTTGAAATTGGGGACATTTTATCTTTTTTTTTTCACGTGGAACACCAACAGCACCTGGCATAGTGAATGGTATGTTTAAAGCCTCCAAGAAATTACTGTGTAACAAACACTGACTGATACAACTAATAAATAAAATGATGCACCTAGGAAAGGCAAAATTCCTTCCACTAAGTCAGAGTATTGACCTCAGTATCTTGGCAGGCATCTCTCACTTCACACATCCAACCATAGTATGAATACCTAGAGAAAGATTATCCAATGTGGCAAAACTTGTAGCAGAATTAAAGAAATAAAATCTGAAAATCTTATTGGACAAGGCATTATTGTTAGGGTGTGAAGATCTGGTGAGGTCCTCTAAAGGAGACTTTTTTTTTTTAAAAGAGAAAATAGTTCTTCAAGCCTCTGTTCACAGATGCCTTTATTAGTCTGCTACTTTCAATTAATGACTCTTTACATTAATATTCATGGAACTGTGGTCAGTAAGGTAAGTTTTATGTCTGTTTTGTAAATAAGTTCATTTGTGTCTTTTTAGGTTCAACATACAAGTGATATCTTATATTTTCCTCTTTCCAGTTTACTTCATATGACAATCTCCAGGTCCATCCATGTTGCTGCAAATGGCATTATTTAAAATAATGCTTTACCGAATAAAATAAACACCAAATGATCAGTGTATTTACCATGAAAATCACAAAGAGCTCAAGTTAAAAACAGAACTGTTTGATATTCAGGTTGAACATCCATTTACTTAGGTCCTACACTTAAAATCTGATCCAAATCAAGTTTTTCTAATTCCATGAAATTATTTAAGGGGCACAGTTACATGTGTGCATACGTTTATTTAATTTTCATAATAGTTTTTGAAAACTCTCTAACTGCATTTATGTGTTCCCTGTGTGTGACTCTCTGGCACAGGGGTTCCCAGACTGATCCCTGGACCAAAAGCCTCACCACTCCCTGAGGACCCACTACAAATGCAAATTCTGGGGCCCTATACTAAACTTACTGCACCAGAAATCTGGGGATGGGGCCAACCATCTCTGCATTAGCAAGGCGTTCTTGTGATTCTGATGCACGCTCTAATTTGAGAACAACTGCTCTACCAGAGGTGTAAGAGACATGGCCTCTTAATTGCAGCTGCTACTGGTTTCCTTCTTGGCTAACTCTAAGATTAAAAGAGAAGCACTGTCATGTGATCAATGACGTTTGCATTTCAGGATCCCTCCGCACCATCCTGTGACTGTTAGGGTGCATTGTCCCCTTGCTGTCACTTTCAACAGGCTAAAATCCCAGTATTAAAAAAGGTTCTGGGATGCAAGATACATTTTTCAGCCACTGAATTATATGCCACATCGCCTGTTTGCTTAATGAGAAACAGGTGGCTCATTTTCAATTGCTACCATTTATCCCTTTTGACATAAGCTTGCTTCACTTACTTTTTCATGGCTCTTTAATTTGCTTGTTGTAATATTCCTCTCTCTGAAGGTAAAACTAGAAATTTCAAGAACGGTGGGTGTGCACTGCCTTGTTGTACATCTGTAACAAAGTGCTCTCAGTGCCACAGAGAGTTGCAGAAGGAGAAATGAAAATGGGCCAGTGAAGTGGGACAATGAAATTTCTAAGACAGATACCAAGGTAAAACTTGAGCAGAGGCAACTAATTTCACATTTATTTCAATCTGAAAAGTAGAAAAATGTAATTCAGAATTTAATCTTCATTCGATTCATCACAAACAAATTGATATGAATGGTCTTATGCTGCAATTTTTACAAGCCCATCTAGGAAATGAAAGTGATAGAGAATGCCCATATAAAGTAACTATTTGAAAGCTGAGTTTAACATAATCACTAGCAATTTCAGGGTAGAATTTAACATCTGGAATACACCCATAAATAAATCAATCATAAAGCCTTTCAAAAGAATAAGCAAAATAATTCACATTAATTGTGAAGTTGTCTGGCTGATCGTAGGATGACATGCAAATTCAGTCAAGGCCAGAAGTCACAAGATAGGCAAGCTAACTGCTTACACTGAAACAAGACAGTGATTTTTCTTTTATTTTTATCAATAAGCTTTTATGTTGCTCGAGCATAAGGCCAGTATCTTACATACTTTTGCACTGCAAAATGCCTTTCATTCATCCAAGCAAAACTTTTTATGGAAACCTCTCCTAGGTGCTAGGTAGACAGACCGAAAAACCAGCATTTGCCAACAAAGGAGTCTTATCACTCACACGAGAGTCACAATAGATTTTTAAAATATGTATTGTTGATTATGATGGCCTTAATTTCTTTGAAAATTTGTTAACAGATTTTAGACTAAATTTTACCTACTGGGAAAAAAGAATTTGATACTTACTGCAGATTTTCCACAACTGCTTCAAAAATAGCTTTTTAACAATGAGAACAACTTTGGAGGAAGTTTTACCTTGCTTTTAACTCTAGCTTTTTTCTTTAACCTCTGTCATCTTGAACTGGCTGTACAATTTTGGGTCTCTGTTTTGTCTTCCAAAAATGAAGGGAGTACTATATCTAAGGGTGGTGGGAGGATCTAGATAAAATACAGGAGAACCGCATTGTGCGAAAGGTTACATTCTATTGTTAGACTTAAACTTTTGAAAATCTTTATGAAACCTACCTTTGGTGGGGGAAATACCATGTGAATTTCCCAGAGGAAAATATATAAAGTGTTGGGTGTACAATACTTATACAGGAACACGATCCCATCTGTAACCTTGTAGAGCAAGGTGGGTTTCAGAATTCTGAAGAGTTTGTACTTTAGAAAGCTCATCTGTGCGTGTATGTTCTGAAGAGATAACGCAAGTTGGTCTCCCCTGGCATCCTTTCATCAGGCATATCGACATTTCTGCAATGAAACTCCATACAGGAGTCACAAAGAGCTATCAAGGCAGAGGGAAGAGCATGTGTGAAGACACTGAGTCGGGAGCATTTCAGAGTTCAAGAGAACACCACACGGGCAGGTGTGCCCATGCCAATGTGGTCGGGAGAGTGAGAGAGAGGTGTTCACGGAGGTGGTGAGGGGTTGGATGGTCATGTTGGCCACCGAACAAAAGTGGCTGTGACTTGGAGTGCGACAGGGCATCACTGAGAGCTTTGGGCATGGAACTGACATCTCTGAGTTCAATTTCAAAGAGTAACTTTGGCTGCTGTACCGAGAACAGACTGGCATGTGGGTGACGAGGTCATAGAAGCAGGGAGATTATTTCTGAAGGTTCAGGTGAGAAATTATCATTGCTTGGATTAGGTTAGTGACCATGGAGTGTGGGGGAGGGGTAAAGATTAAAGATTAGATGTGGACGGTGAGGGACAAATCAGAGTTTTGCTAAGGACTTTTAGCCTGAACAACTCAAAGGGTAAGATTGTCATTTACTGATACAGTAAATATTTTGAGAACAGTTAATTTCAGTGTAAGAAATGCCAGGACTTGGGTTTTGGCTATGTTTAGTTCTTGCACCTACTGGATACGTAAGTGGAGATATCAAATAGGCTTCTGATAGGCTAAAATAGGAGTCAGGACTAGAGAGCAAGACTAAGTTCTAGGCTGGGATGTACATTTGGGAGTCTTAGTGAGTTGACTGTATATAACCATGAGATTGAACAATGTTGAAGAGAGAACAGAGAAGATTACTAGGTTTGAACACTCAGTCTGGGCCTAAACTTTGGATATCTGTCAGAGTACTAGAATCCAGCAAATAGAACTGAGAAAGAATAAGGCAGAAAGCCAGATACAGGAGTGTCCCAGGATCAAGTGACAGTATTTCAAAGAGGAAACAAATATAATTGAGTAAGATGAGACTGAGATTTGACCACTGGACAATGAACATGGAAATCACGTACGACCACCATAAAAGTTATTTCACGGGTAAAGGGGTAGACGTCAAAGCCTGACCGAGTTCAAAAAACACAATACTATAACAACTGAAAAATACAAATACAGACGAAACTTCAAAGGCCATCTGTTGTGAGATGGGCGGAGTAATGAGATGGTAGTTACAGAAAAATATAGGTTCAAAGGAGAAAATTTTTCCCATACAGAAGCTGAGACAGTCTATTGGCAAGTGTGATGGGGACAGGAATGACGCAGCAAAGAGGGCAGCTTCTGATACAGGACAGAGATGGGAGAATGGCAGCATCAACTTCCCTGAGGAAGAGGGGGATGGTGCAGCATCTGGTGCACCAGCAGAGGGACTGGCCTTGCCAGGAATACAAACAGCTCGAATGGGTACCACTTGGGAGGGAGAGTGTGTGGTGACGGATGCAATATATGGAATATCACTACAACAATCTTCTTAGTGAATTGAGAAGGAAGGGGATTATTTCAGAGAACTGGCGAGGGGATTTTGAAGACTGGTAGAGAGGGCAAGGTAACAGTCACCCAGCAGAGCAGGAGGGTGCACGACCTCGGAGTGTGAGCAGAGCTGAGACTGGCTGTGATCAACGAAAGTGACAACTGTGGACATCTTAATGTATCTCCCCTCCAAGTTCAGGTGCCCAAGGCTATGCATAGTGTAGATTGAGAGTTTAATTTTTTGAATTTAGCATTTAATTTAAGGAGGAGAATTAAAGAGAAGACAAAGAGTTGAATGTGTATAAAGGGGGTGACTGTATGATGGACCTGACTCAAATACGTATAAAGAACATTCTAAAAGAGGGGGTAAGTCATGCTTAATGGAGTGTACATATTGAAATGGGCAGAAAATTATAGAGTCATCGTATTAAGAGGAATGGTCCTGAAAGACAGGAGGTATTATTGTTAGCAAGCAAATGCTTCAAAGTGCATTTATGAAGGACAGCTATTACTGGAAATAAAAATGTCCAGTCCATGCTTTGTGTAGACCACTGAGTTAAAAGAGAGGAACTATTCTGAGGGGAGGAAAGTGAGTCCAGCAGTGGCACTTTTAACACTTCTTTCTCCATATAACGAAATTATTTTAAGTAACAACCATGAAATAATGGCGAGGCCAAAAAAACCAAGGAACAGTCGCTCACACTTTTCTTACACTGAACTTTCATGCACCACCACTGACACTTCTAACGCTGGTGTACACAGCCCCAAGGAGACCACAGACGATTCCCAACGACTGCAAACCATGATGGATTTTCTCTTAACGTGTGTACATGTAGGCAAGTCCTCATGTGTGGGGGCTGATGGTGTAGAGCTGTGAGTTCTCATAATTAGCTCCCACCAGGATTAAAGTGTTTATTAAAAAAAATTAATAAAATTGTGCGAATCTGAAGCTGAATATACACTGTATTTTAGAACTCATACAACTGATTAGCAGGTAGCCCAGTAAATGTTTTTTCTGACACAGCAGATTACCACAGAAACTGTTCAGAAATGCTCCCACATGGTAATAACAGACCCAACTTACTCAGTTTTATTATTTCAAGATCCTCTACAGATAATGCACCCCTTGTTACCTGTAGGTTAGCTAAAATGCTCTCATCACTCTCCTCTTAATAGGACCAAAAAAGCATTCTCCTCAGGAGTAAAAATCATTCAGAAAGGGGATTACTGTTGCAGAAAGTCACAGTCAACCAGGTCTGAAACCCAAGAGAGAAGGGTGGTCACTCATGTGTCCACAGACACACTCGTGACGAGGACACCTGACTGGTGTAACACCAAAGCACGAGCTTCCACGCTGTACGCTTCAAGGGAGAAAGCGAGGCCCCGTCTGGACATGGCAGTGACAAGCAGGACAGACTCTGGCTCCACCATGAGCTCCGCGGACTGCGGGCTAGTGCGCGATACGGGAGAAAGGGCACTGTCCCTGGAGGAGGCAGCAGCAGCAGCACAGAGCCAGCACCTGGGCTTCCGGATGCACAGGACGGTGCCCCCTGTGTATCTAGGCTGAGCCGAGAAGGTGCAACACAGCACACAACAGGAGGGCAGTCTCTGACTTAACACTGTCACCTACATCTTACCCCATTTGCCATTTTTAAACACCTCCCACCACAAATAAGATGTGAGAGTGTGTGTGTGTGGGTGTGGGTGGAGGCAGTCCACTTCTAAGATATGTATAGGAGCTGTGGATGTAGCAGCCAGAGGAGGAAAGTAATTCAAGTCATGAAGCTTGAAAACATTGTGCTGAGGGCAAGAAACTAGTCACAAAGAACCACATATATGATTCCATTTAGATAAAATGGCCAGAATACACAAACATATCGAGAAAGAAAGTAGATTAGTGGTTGCCTAAAATTGGGGGTGGAGGGAACAGGGGCATGCACTTGCAAGGGGTACAGAGTTTTTGGTGAAGGTAATAAAAATATTCTACAATTGCTTGAGTGGTGGTTTCACAACTCTGTACATGTACTGAAGTCAGTGACTGGTACAATTTAAACGAGTGAATGTTGAGTGAATTCTATCTCAAAACTGTTAAAGGCCTTTTTAATTAAAGAGTATCATACATCATCTTTGTTCCAGATTCATTTTTTTCCATATATATGTATAGTCAATTACAATGCTGTGTCAATTTCTGGCATACAGCATAAAGCTTCAGTCATACATGAACATATATTCATTTTTGTATTCTTTTTCACCATAAGTTATTACAAGATATTGCATACAGTTCTCTGTGCTATACAGTATGAACTTACTGTTTATTTTTATATATATTAGTATCTGCAAATCTCGAACTCCCAATTTATCCCTTCCCACCGTTTCCCCCTCTGGTAACCTTAAGTTTGTTTTCTATGTCTTTGAGTCAGTCAGAATGACCATGATTCAAAAGTCCATGAACAATTAATGCTGGAGAGGGTATGGAGAAAAGGGAACCCTCATACACTGTTGGTGGGAACGTAGTTTGGTGCAGCCATTATGGAAAATAGTATGGAGATTCCTCAAAAGACTAAGAAGAGACTTACCATATGACCCAGCAATCCCACACCTAGGCATACATCCAGAGGGAACCTTAATTCAAAAAGACTCATGCACCCTAATGTTTATAGCAGCACTATTTACAACAGTGAAGACATGGAAACAACCTAAATGTCCATCAACAGATGACTGGATAAAGAAGCTGTGGTATACTGGTACATAATGCAATACGACTCAGCCATTAAAAACGAGTAAAATAATGCAATCTGCAGCAACATGGATGGAGCAAGAGATCGTCATTCTAAGTGAAGTAAGCCAGAAAGAGAAAGAAAAACTCATACGATATCACTCTTCTGTGGAATAAAAAGAAACAAAGACAAGCAAACTTACTTACAAAACAGAAACAGACTCATAGACAGAAAATAAACATGATTACTAGTGGGGGGCAAGGAAGGGATAAATTGGGAATCTGAGATTTGCATATACTAACATATATAAAACAGATTAAAAACAAGTTCATACTGTATAGCACAGGAAACGATATTCAATTATTTTGCAGTAACTTATGGTGAAGAAGAATATGAAAATGAACATATGTATGTTCATGTACGGCTAAAGCATTGTGCTGTACACCAAAAACTGGTAGCATTGTAAACTGACTATATTTTAATAAAAATACATATACACAAAAAATAAAATGCTTGCATGAGTAGGAACACCCTTACACAAGAGAAGCCATATTTATTTCACACAGGAAATCAAAAGAGAGAGTCTTCCCAAATACGTATGTATGTATTCACATGTACATACACATACACACACACACACACACACACACACACACACACACACAAACTTACTGCAAGCATCGCATATGGGAGATCAGCCTGGGAATCCCAAGAGCAACAGAAGTAGTTTGTGAAGAAAATCCACGGACTCTATTAAGGTGCACTAAATGGCCACAAAATTTTTCTTAGGGGATCTCAGTAATTTCCCAAAGAAGCCTGTTAAACATACCAAATTGCTGAAGACAGAGGACAGCTAGTTTATTCCTATAGGATGATTTAAGACAATACACACCACACCCACACACATATTTTAGAGTCAGATAAACCTAGATGAAAATTTGGGGGAAAAAATGAGTAATAGCTGCAAAATCTGTGTCAGTCAGGATTCTTAATTGCAAACAATAGAATCCACTGTCAACTGTATAGACAGAATATAATTCAAGAACATTAGGCAACTCTCAAAATCTTCAGAGAAAATCTAGCTAGAAGCTGTGTACATAACTGCATTTTGAGACTGAGTCACCCAGAGAAAACATCAACGGCACGGATAAGGCCTGGGAGTAGCCCCAGGGCTTCCGCTGCTGCTCTGTAAGAGCCTCCAAATGCACATTCCCAAAGACAGATTTCATTCTCATCTTCCCCACAAGGCCGCTCTGTAAAGGAAGTCTCATGATGGTGTACCTCCTTAAAGAAGTATAGGATACAGTCCATCCTTAACAGCAGAAGATGATGGACAAGTTAATTCTGACTTCTATGCTGCAAATTTTGTAAAGATTTACTCATAATGCAGAAGAGTGTTCAAGAGATGACAGGCGACCATAAATGTAGCCAATGTCTACCACATTGTTTAGTTAGCTCCTTTTAGGTACAATGATTTCTCCTGGTAATGCTGTTTTATAAAGTAACATCTGGGAACCTCTTAACACCAGAGTATGTTAAATATCTAAAATGTGGACATCTTCCTTGGTCTGTAAAACTTTTATACTTGTAGACACTTTAAACACTTAGTGTATAAAATCAGTCAAGTCCTTCTATCTCTGTCAATAAAATGATTATTGCTGGATACTGAGCCTAATGCTAATAAAAATTCAAATTATATAACTGGTACATTTTATTCCAGCTATAATTGCATATCCCATGAGGCCTACAAATAGGGATAAAAATCAGTGGTCGAAGAATACAACTGTCATGCTCATGTGACAGCTTCGTAACATTAGAATCTCTCACTGGCATTCTAAGTTTTACAACAGTTCCTGTAGAGTCGGGTTTTATGGAGCCTGCCTGGAGAGACGAAGGCCACCTGCCAACACACCAACAACCCAGCTTTCTCTCAAGACAAGGCCAACAGGTGGGGCTCAACTGCGATCAGGTTCTAAAGTAAACGTCACTTTTTGAGACCCATTGGGAATGTCGTTTCCCTTAGGCAGATGTTTCTGCCTTAACTCACGGCATTTCTCACCACCTCATGGTGTCTCATGTCCTCAGACTTCTTCAGTCTACAGTGGAACTTCTAAAATATGAGAACAGAAAGCAATGGGAACCAGTTTTACCCCAACTACTACTCAAATTTACTGTTTGCTTTTCATCTCTGATGCACATTTCGGAGGCTTAAAAGAGTATCTTTGCAACTGTCAGTGACTATTTAAAGTAAGTAGCTTCCTAAATGAATGCCTTGTCAGCTTGTATTAGAATTGTTTGCCTGATTAAAAAAGGAGACAGTAATTAAGTGTTTGCCTGTTAATCTGTTATTTAGAAGTCATTAATGAAAATGGTTAATGGGTTCAAGAGGCATTCCATATTTAAATTAATCCTGTTGCTAAAAGCTAGACTAGATTTACACCATACTCAAAACACGCTGGGAAGTAAAGCATTGAATCAGCAGAGGCAGTGAGTCAAGAGGGAATCTGTCCAAGTCATAGTTTGTATTTGTTTGCTGGCTTTTAATGTAAAGTAAAATAAGAGATTATATTATTATAAAAAGCCAAGGAATAATAAAACGTCCCCAAGTTTGCCTTCGAATTCTGTAACTGCAATAAACTGCCCTTATCCTGTCTGGCTGGAGAAAAAAATTTAAAAATACTGCAGTGAATGTTACGTTTTATCTGTAAAAGATCACATCTTTGAAGGCAGTTGAATGCACTGTGAAATGAAGAGAGGTTGGATACAAGCAGTGCCCAAAATGTCCCTCCTAGTCTTTAGTAATTAAAAGTGCTTGAAAAAATAAGAATATTTTGTGAAATTAAAATCTAAGTATGAGATCCAAGTGAGGATTCAAGCAGGCGTTGTTACCTTAAATGGAACTTAGAATAATTTCTCCTGACTTGAATCAGTATTAAATCCTATCCACATTATCTCTAGTAACTAGCTTCATTTTCTTTGTATATTATATGCAATTTGTCATTACGTGTTTATGTTTAAAAATTTATCTCGTGTTCATCTTCCCATCCAGGGTAAATACTATGTGAGGTTCTGGAATACATCTTCTATGTCCATAGTTCCAATATTGTCTTTAGTACCATACTTAGGTCTAGTCTATAAATGTTTTGGTTGGCTCTATAGATGTGATGTTTCAACTGATGGAAAATGGTAGTGAAAAGTAGACGGGAAAAGTGTCAAGATTGAGGATTAAATTGTTTGGAATGGAGGACCCAGTCTGCTGTCAATGACTGGTATTTTTTTCTTAAGGAAAAGAGGGAGGGAGGAGGCAGGATCTCACTGGGCTATTAAGCTATAAAATGGATTTAATGACATCTTTATCAAGGGGATTTAATGAAATCTAATGTCAATCATTAATGTGCACAGTATAAGCTTCATACTTATTAAGCAAATAAATATTTTTACCTTGAAAATAGTGAGACATCCATTGATCATATAATACAGTGACATCACTGGACTCTAATTCAACAAAACTAAGGTGCCTCGTTAGCGCAGTAGGTAGCACATCAGTCTCATAATTCAACAAAACTAACACTATCACCTTTTTCACCAAAGGGTTGCCATTCTGGTTGAGGAATCATTTCACCTGGCATGGCAACTTTTTTGCATTATCTCAGATACACTACAGATTGTGGAAAGAATTCTCATTCAGAAATAGACAATATTACATGGTAAGACTGTATTAATTTCTTAATTACTTCTACAAAAAAATGAGATGAAGTAAGTTGGCCACGGATTGCAGAAGTAGATGCTTCCTTATCTCATCACAGCTTCCTTCTGTCTTATCAAGAGTCACAAAGAAATTTATTACCAATATTTCCACTGAAGGCAGCATTACAGTCATTGACCCCTCCTGAACCAAAAGGACTGTCAGAATGGCATGTTCTCCTAGGGAAAAAGTCAAACCATGCATTGCTCATATTTTTATCTGCCTGGAGAGAACTGATTTCATTTGGTTGGAACTGAATCCTGTTGTGAGGGTGGGGAAGTAACGATGAACATCATCTGTGACACCCCACTTCCACCCTAGTAAATCCTTGTATATTCCAAGACAATGAGAGGTAACATCAACAGATCTTGCTCCTCTGTGGAATTTCCTCTTTTAGCAATTGGCCTGTTGTGTGAACTCTTTGGGTTAGTTTTTATAGACTTATCACTGAGTCTATTCTTGTATAAGGAACTGTGTTACAACTATATATATTCATGGGCAATCCACAGTCTCCAAGTTCTGCAGACATAAGAACAAGAAACAGGCAATGATAAAACATTGTGACAGTTGCTTACAAAAAGTAGTTCACAGGGGAGTAAAGAGACCCCATGAAAGAAACATCAGATTTTCTACTGAGAAACAAAGGCTCACCAGAAGCAATAATGTCTACAAGAAAATCTGAAAGATAAATAGGAGATAACCTGACCAAGTGGAACTTGTAGGCAGAATTTTAAGGCTGCAAAGTTAACCCTGCACAACTACATGGATATAAGAACATGATAGTTCACAGAACTAATAGGGCTCTAGAACTGTGTAGGAAAAGCTATTTATACACTAATTACCTGGTTTCTGTGCTTCACATTATTTACTCATTTAATGTATCTCCTTATTTGCTAGGTGTACATCATTATCATCATCACCTCCCCCACATTTACTGTGAAGAATCTGGGACACAAAGATTAAGTAGATCTTCCATATCATACAACTAAGTGGATGATCTCCATTTAGAATCTAGGAAAGTGGAATCAGAAACCTTGGGCACTACTCTATACAGCTTATTTACTGCAAGATGAGGAATCTTAGTGATGGCTAAAGGCAATGAAGAAACAGGCAATTTAAAATACCTAAATCCTGAGCCATGTTAAAACACTTTGGATTTCATCCTGAGAACAATGCAGACCAACAAACTTGTTGTCGAGAGTTTCCGTACTTATTGGGGCAAATTAACACCTTTCAATTTGCAGTATGGGGAAGAGGTTGCAGAAAAGTTACACCAAAAGGCAAGGTCATAAAAAGCTGTTGATCACATTTAAGGAAAACACAATGGCAGCCTTAGCTACAGATACTGCAACGCATGAAGAGATGTGGAAGGAGCCAAGAGGGATTTAGAAGGCTGTATCTACATAAATTATTACTTTGGAGGTATGCCAGGGTACAAAAAACAGACAAAATGTAAACTTGAGGAATCAAAGGACAGTAGTTTTATTTACTGAGATAATATAAATGAGTTCACCTTTAGACATGTTAAATTAAAGATATGTGAAATTACTGGATGTGTTAGGTAGTTAAGTGGGGGCACTGGGCAGACGGGTGGAGAGGGAGGAGGGTCCAGAAGACAGTGTTGTGCCCACCTCCAGCTTAAGGGGACTATCCTTCTAAATAAGTATCAGCAAAACCTGGTTAGAACTTGACAACCAAAATTGTGTGACAGCGACAAGGACCTAAACAGACTCGACCTGATGCTCATTGTATTTGAGCTAACATTGCAGTTTAGCTCTCCTCCCCATGGGTTTTTCTGTGGACACCATGGGTAAGGACATGAGCAAAGGGACAAACACGACTAAGCACTCCAGGGACAAGAGCCGTCAATCAATCAAGAGACCACATCTAAGTGAGGGTCTAAGACAAAGGGGAGACAAAGCACCACTTTTCCTCCCCTGGGTCAGACCTCCTCCTGTTCTTGGAGGTGTATTTTTCCTTTCACAAATAAAATCTTCTAAAATCTTTTGCTACACAAGGCACCACCTCCTGACTGTAAACTTATCTTTCAGGTATGACAACACCTGGGGTCTTACCTTTTGGGGGAAACAGACCGAAATATACACAAGCAGCTAGTCATATGGGATCTGAAAGTTGTAAAAGTGATTCTGGGGTGAGTTAGCAGCAAACGGTCATTCATTTGTTCAACAATTATAGGGCACTTATTATGGACTGGAACTATTGTCCTGGCAATGCAGACACAGTGCAGAATGGATAGATGGGGTTGTGACTGACACCGAGAAGTAGAGATGGATAATGAACGATGAAACAAGTGAGCAAAGTCAACACAGGCAGTGGTTAGTGCTATGAAGAACACACAAGGTTATGTACAGAGGGACTCAGAGCAGCTGCACTCAGATTGAGCGGTCATTTCACAGAAGGCCTCTCTGTGAAGGGGCCACCAGAGGAAATGCGTAACAAGAAGCATGGAGAGGAAGAGTGTGGGAAGTGAAATTAAAGCACCGGATTGTCTCTCAGCTTGGCACCGTGGTAAGCACGTGGCCTTTCCCAGTCATTTAACCTTGGAATTAAGCACATTTTCCATCATAAGGAAAATATTCACTGTGTATTAGTGATAATAAAAAACACTAATGTAAATTATACTTTCATTATTTTACCCAACTCACCAGGGCAGGCAAACATTTGTGGGTTTTCTTAGCTACTGACTGAGAGAAAGTATTTGTCTACAGTGTCCTATTTTCCTTGCAAATGTTCAATGGTGGTGAAAAACTGGCTAGATGTTGAATTTAGAAACAGCAACCAGCAGGTTCACCTTTACAGCACATAGAGGGCATAAAGGATTTGGGACTAAGAGTCATATTGAATATAAACTGGAGTCCCTCATTATACATAAATCTACCCGTTATTGTATTTTGTTGTTAAGTAAGCCTGAGTAAACATTTTAATGTGTTTTCTAATGACTTCAGTGGCCATTAGACTTGTTATTCATTGTTTCTAAAGACCTTTGTGGTCCAGGATAATATGAATTGCTTCCTTATTCAGCAGGTTGATAATGACTTCATTTCTTTAAAAGTATTTCATTTTAAAAATTATTTACTGTTCTCTGCTTATAAACAAAAGCATAAGCTTGGCTCTTATCCAAAGAGAGGAACCCAAGGATCTTTGAGTGTCCAGGCATTGCTATGTTTCAAGCAGCAGGAAATAGGAGATGGTATTTTTAAAGTAAAATGTATTTAAATCTCACATCTTCTGGTAGTTGAGTGTCTATGCGCATGTGAGTGCAGTGTGTCTGTGTGTGTTCGTGTATAAACGCATGTCAAAATATATGTTTTCTGTTTTTTGCAAGTGAAATATATAAAGCAAAAATGGCTTCCCTCAAAGTAAAATCTCAGTTCACTGAAGCTGCAAAGTAGGGAAAATTCAATTATGATTATTCCTTTATGTAGATAATCCCATAGAAATCAGTCACCTTGAAGTGCATAAAAAACTTCTTTCAGTGTAGTAATTTTTCCAATACTATTTTTATGGTATTTAATCAATATGCATGATTTAAAGGGAAGCTTCAATTTTTCCCTGAACACAATATACACAAGCACTGTATTCTAAGAAATACATTAGTATCTTTAAAGCCCTGGAGTCTCTTCTTAATCAAATTAATCTCTGACCCCCACCAAAGGTAACAGCTACCCTATTTCTAAATTATTTGCATTTCTTTATACTTTTAAATATACTTATTTGTATATATAAATGTTTATATATACAAGTATGTTACATAAATTATTCAGCTTTTTTTCATTTATTTAAAAGTCCATACTATATCCTCTTTAACTTGCTTCTTTTTGATTGACTTTATTTTTATGATTCAACGATGTTAATTAAAGTAGCGATAGTTCATTTTTGTTGCTATATACCATGAATACTGCATACATATAGATAGCATATACACATATATAAAATATATGTATGTACAGACCATTATTTACCTTTACAAGTTGATTCCAAGATTTGTTTGCTATTGCAAACAATGCTGCCAGAACATTCTTGTATATGTCTCCTGGCAAAGAATTCCAGGGGATGGAATTTCTGTATCATATGTTCTGTGCAGCATTGACTTTACTAAATAAGCAACTTTTTTTGCAGCATAATTTTAACCATTTGCACTGCCATCATTAGGATATCATACTTGCCCCTGTATTTTATTATAATGCCTTAACATTGTTCCTGTTGGTGCTACTCTGGGAAAGCATTCCCTTCTCTTTGAGGAGGGTTTCCTTCTTTCCTTACAAGGTTAACAGCACATTTATTTATTATAAAAATATATATATATTTATATACGCTAACAATGCATATATATTACAAATACATATAACCTATTTTCTATGTAAAACAGGTGACATATAGCCATTTTATACATCCAATTTATATAGAAAATAGGCATTTGGGTGTTTTTATTTTTTAAAGAGTGATGTTTTGTAGTTTATCTGGTCTGCTGTAGTATCAAAAGTGGATCCACTAGATTTTTAATGCAATACAGTTCTTCACAATTTAAGGAAATGCTCTCACAACCTTATGTGTATCCCCTCTTAGCCACTGCCCTATTCTTTGCTTCTTTATCATAAGCCAATTTATAAAAGGAATCTCCACATTTTTACCTCAACTCTGACATTCTGAAACCAGACCTAATCCACCATTAATCCTCCCAAATAATTATGATGCTTATCAGTTTTCCTCCACATTATATTCAATAGCCATGCTCAGTCCTCACCTTTCTTAACCCTGATGATGATATACTGTTAAATGGATGATATGTTTAGTATTACTTCCTGTTTGAAACACTTTTAGCTTCTGTGAAACACTTTTCATATTTCCCCCCTACATCACTGTGCACAACTTTTCATTTGCTGGTTCATCTTAACCAAGTATTAAATATAAGGTTTCTTAAAGGCAGAGATTGGAACTCCTCTCTGCCTTCACGACCTCCCCCCAGTCATTCCATTGGTGCACATGGCCTCAATTTTTTAGCCATAAGCAGAAGATAAACAAGTCTGGAGATAAAAACGTGTGTATCAACTGCTTCCACATCTCCTCAAAAACGATTCAACAGATTTCACTCAAGATTCAACATGTTTAAAATAAACCCACATTCTTATATATATATATATATATATATATATATATATATATATATATATATATATTTTAAAGACTTGTCTATCCCAGCACACAGCAGCAGAGTCCACCCTGTCATATGAACCAGCTCCGGATGGCTACTTCCACCTCTTCTTGTCATGGCCAGTCTCTTCTCTCCATCTCCCACTGAATTAGTCCCCAGCTTCTACCTGCAGGCATCCTTTCACCCGCTCTTCTTTTTAATCACAGTAAAGCTGAAGCCAATTTAATATCCAAAAATCAAAATACGTTCCCTCATCCATATTCTGAATGATTTCAGTGACTTCCTATTGCTCCCAGAAAATACACAAAACGTCTAAGGAAGTCTGTCAGCTCTGCAGGGTCTGGACCTTACCAACCTCATACCTCATCTATCATGTGCTTTGCTTTCTGGGATCTGGCCAGGGGGACAGTTTTCCAAACCCTCACCACTTCTGCCAACGCCAGGGCATTTAACATACTCTCACCTCTCCACAGACACACTTCTTTTGCATGTCTCCTACTTAATGCCTAATTCTGCAGGTATTTGCTAAATTCTCATTTTTTCAGGGATACCTTCCCTGGTTTCACTAACAAGGCATAATCAGCCTATTTTATACTCCAAGATAACCAGTCATATATATCACTGATTCTATTTTTAAATCCAAGTTTTTAATAATGCAACTTACAACATACTATGCATGCCATGAAGTCAGAGTCAGTAAATGTCAACTGACAGAATTCACATCATGGTGGCCACTGATTCTTTTTTCTTGCTCTCTGCTACCCACACTTTCTATTTCTATTCACTGTTGTGTTCTTCATTGATAAAGAAGACTAACCATCCAGTTAATTTTTCAGAAGCTCCACAATCGCAGTTAAATTTTAACCCCAATGATATTAAAAGTCAGCATCTTCAACAATCAGTTTGGCACCTAGTGGGAATTTAGAAAAGCATTTTTCTTCCTTCTCTTGCTCTCACAGCGTCTGTTTCTGTTTGAGTTGTGCCTGAAGCCGACTACGTCCAAATGATAACTAAAAATAAAACTTACGCAACATCCACAGAAACAACTGCATCTTAGTCCAGAAGCTCACTGTTGCTTGACCTAGTTCAAGAGAAACATGCATAACAGTCGGGAGATGAGTCTAGGAGCCTCCTGTCAGCCATAAAGGACGAGACGCCCGGACCCTCGTTCACTTATCCAGCTCCCAACTCTAAGTGCTAGGACCACTGATGACACGCTCAGTCTCCTTCTGGTCATTAGAAGTGGTCAGTCACTGCGGTAAAAGCATGGACTCTGCAGCTAGAGCCCTGGATTTACGTCATGGCCACTTAGCAGCTACACAACCTGGGACAAGGAGCCTCGCCTGTCTGCGCCTTCCCTGTGTGATCTATATAACAGGAACGACAGTCACTACGTCTCCCCATCGCTTACACTTTTAAATGTAACACACTTAGAACAGTGCCTGGCACACCCTAAGCACCACGTAAGTTTGAGTCATGCTGATTCATCTGTAGCTGGGCTCCCTCTTTTTCCCTATTTAACATCATTTGTTTGTAACTACAGTATTTACAAAGTGCTTTATCACAATGCTTTAAACTCCTTAAATATTTTCCACAAGATTAATTTGTCTTGAAAATTCAGTTCGAGAGTTACTTGTTTTCATTTCTTAACATGTTGACCAGTTACTTACCTAACTTATTAAATAGACTTGAAGTTACAGTAATAGTTTTCATATGTATTTTCCCATTTGGCATCTCCTTTCATGGTAAAAACTTTAACCTCAAGGAAGGAAATTTTTAATTTTCATCTCTGACTTCAACATGAGTTTGGACCAGCAGGTAATTAAATTAGGAGCATGGTCCAAGAGGACTATTAGAATTTTTTCTTATTACTTCTCAAACTAAAATCTAGGATAGCCAAAAGAAATTTAAAACACATAATACTGTTTTATAATCATGAAATATTAAGCAATTGTAGTTCTAACACTTTATTTCTCCATGTCCTAACCTTTCTGTCACTTTAATAAAATCACCTATTTTGCTGATATCTTTTAAAATTGAATTTTCATCCAAAATGCAGGGATATCCATATTTCATGAATAAACTGACAAGAAACTTTACATAATATTCCAGGTCAACCTGGCAGGATGAATATGGATCGAGTACATGTACGTGT
Organism: Vicugna pacos; assembly: GCF_048564905.1. NCBI lineage: Eukaryota > Metazoa > Chordata > Mammalia > Artiodactyla > Camelidae > Vicugna > Vicugna pacos. The sequence goes on from NC_133009.1 coordinate 31,827,691, forward strand.
GTGTGTTTTTAACCTTCCTATAAGTACTTCCAGTCTCCCCACAGGCAGATATTACATCTGCTATACATGTAACACTATTTTGTTCAGCCCCTGGATGTACTACGTTGTATCATTTATACTGAAAATCGCATTTGAAGTTTTATTTTTTTATTCCTTTTCATCTGTATGAAAGTTTATTTCAAGAAACACCAAATGCAAAGATTTATCTTTGGTGAATTCTATATTGCATTTCAAAAGTCCATGTTAGGTGTTACTTGCAAAATTGAAGTAATCAACATCAGCATTTTCATATTTAATGGTAATGATTTGGGAAGTCATATACTGGTATTACATGCTGAGCAATACACACTTAACCAAGAATCATCCACCTCCACCTGGGACAATCTGGTCTTTGCACTCTAGGACTCAAGATGTTAGAGGAGGGCGTGGGAAATGGAGAAGTGCATGGCTGGTGAGCTCAACTGAGTTTCGAGTAGCACAGCCATCTTCCACTTAAATCCAGCTAATTATTTTATTTTTAATATAAAATGCGAGGACTATAATAATCTGAGGTATTCATTTTTTTCTTGGTATAACAGTGTAGAATACAGTAAAAATAATTATACAATTTCCTAAGTGTTAAATCTTTTTAAAATAATTTAAAATTGAAAACCATTATGAAACAGTTTTCTTCAGTCTAGAATAATTTGTGATCCTTAAAGTATTGGTAGATTCCATTCAAGCTATGTCCCAAGAGTATGAAATTTGGGGGTAGGTTTAAATATAAAAATGAGAATATGACCTCATACCAGCTACTGAAAATTATGCTATTTCCCCTTTCCCAAAACCATTCTGCTAATAATCTGCTTAAGTTCAAAATTATTAAAATAATTAAAAGCCTCATTCATATTTTTCCATGGAAGAATAATAGAAAAATTTATTGACACACACTAATAGCAGAGTCATTCTGAGAAGAGCTCTGATCTCAAATTTCAGGATTTCAGTAAGCTTACTTTACAAATTCAACTCAACGGTTTAAAAAAGCCTAATTTGCCTTAAAATATGTGTCGGTTCTAGTGAAATAAGAGCCTCTGCCTTCAGACAGCGCACTCAAAGGAAAACTACTTGTTCCAACCGTGTAACAGATGATGCACAAGTTGCTTCTGGAATACTGCCCAAGAGTCATCTCACAAAAGTAACTTAAGAGGAACGTTTAATAAGCAAAGCATGCAACTGAGCAGAGCCACAGCCTACACTCTGTGCTATTTATATTGAAGGTAACTAAACCCTCAAATGGAAAATAGATGGGTGATGAATCTAGGTTAAATCTCTATTCTTTATTTTTAAATTTCATTTTTGTATTAGTATAATGTGTTATAAAATGTGTAAAATACTCAGTGTGCTTTTCAAAAATGAACACATGTCTACTTTTTCAAGTAGCAGATGAGACAGTAAGCTTTCAAACACATCAAATGGAGAGTGGACGGAGGCTATTATATTTTACTGTCCTCTCAGCAGAGCTCTGAACTTCGCGTTCTCATTTATGTGCAAAGAAGGGGCACACAAAACTCACCTTCAAAGTGATCCAACAACACGAAGGTGGAGAGACTGAAAAGGACAGCTCTCCCCTCACGTCAACACCTCAGCAAGGTGCACCTCAACTTGTGCGAACAAACTATCATCTGAGAACATCAACTAATGGGGACAATCTTCTACAAGTACTTTTAAATCTGAATGTGCGTATTTTACAACACGTCCTTTCACGTTTAATTGCTGTGAGGAATTTTCACAGGAAAATAAACTCCAAAGGTTCCATTCAACAATTTGTAAGTCAACTTTTAGCCAGTTTTTTTTTGAAATTGTAATTTAAAGCACACAAGTGCAAAACAGAGTCCCACGTTCCACCACCTATCCTGTAGGCAACAATGGAAATCCAATGCCCTGACAGAGACTTAACCAATTGTAAACTGCCGTTCTTCTACAGTTCTGTAAAAAATATGATACGAGGGTTAAATATATCCCTTAGTGGCAATACTAAAACATATTCTCTTTTATCAGCCTGATAATGAAGATGCTTGAAGAAAAAAAGACCCAAAATATCCGTATCCCTCCAAAAACGCCCACCTCACTTACTATCTTTCCTAGAGTGTAGCTGTATGGCCAAGTGCAGTAGGATAACATGGAGGCAAGTCTCTCCTTCAAACACATCTTGGACCTGCTGAGTCAAGTTACCTGGTGAAGGCATTCTGGACTCTACATTTTATGAACATTTCCCCAATGATTTCTGTATACATTCCAATTTGATTAGCCCTAACTTTTTACTTTGCATTAAAGCATTCAATGTCCATGTACTCTTTCAGAAGAAATAGGCTGAAGCCGTAACTACATCTGAAACCTGAATGAACTTATCTAATTTTCTAGTCAGTCTCCTGAGTATACGGTTGCCTAGGTTGTGAGAAAGCCGTTATAAAAAGGGAGAAGAGACTATATTGACCTTAAGTTTTACCTAATTTGTGTTTTATCCAAATCAGCTCTCAAATAATCAGACAAATTTACAGCATCTCTCTTTGCCAAAACCACTGAACAAATGCATTCATCTATGTCCAAAAAAAGAGAAAACAAGAAATAAACATTTTATGAAGATGATTTTTTGCAGTTCAGTAACACAGTTTTCCATCAGTGCAGGATGAGTTCTCCTGTTAGTTTGGTCTGAAAACAGCAACTGCCAATTTTAAGTGGTTAAGTATTTTACTATTTAGAAAAAGGCATCAGAGTACTTGGCACTGTACATCATAAAGTGTTTAAATGTGTTTGTATTACATTCATTGTGCAATTTGCATTGCATTTACAGAAGAAAATCAGACTAGGCAGTGACTCATGCAATGTCAATAATGGTTTTATTTGGTTCTCACCTTGGGACTCGTGGTCTGTGAGGATACATTACACACTGTACATACTTCAAGGCTTAATTAGCATATTGGAACAATTTTACATGGAGACTGGCTTTTATTCTTCCTTTAGATATAGTTTTATTATTTTAATTTGGCTTGTTCATTTTTAACTCCCTGGATTTTTTTCCCCATTAGAATTTAAAGCTGACTTATTATCCTATAAATATTTTCTGCTTAAATTGAAGTTTTAAATGTTCACTACTAAATACCAACAGGAACAGCCTTCCACTTTCCTGTTTTAAATACAAACTTTACAGAGTCTTGACAGCAGCATTTCACAGGAGTGGCTTAGCCCTAAGACATACTACAACTAGTTTGTAGTATTTTCCAGGTTATTTCTCTTTACTCATAATTAAGATCCCAAATTTATTAAAATATTATTTGTAGAAGGAGGCTTATTATTTGCAATTTTCTTTTAACACTAGATCCCATCTAAGTAAAAATAAAGGATCATTTGTTTCCAGAGTTTAGCAAGCTGCCAAGCCCGGTAGTAGAAAGCCCAGACTTCAGGGCCAGAGACCCCTGCCCAGGTCCTGACTCTCCCACTTCCAGGCTGGCGGGGAGGAGATACTTGACCTGCATGTTCCTCACCTGTAAAACTGGGCATACAGCTTTCCACAGGTATATCCCATAGTATCTAAATCCCACACAGGCTTGTTATGAGCTAATATTTTAAAATAATAAAAAACAGTACCCAGTGTACTCTAATTGCTACACAGCGTTTGTTAAGTGAATCAAAATATCAGCTTCTAAAAAAGTGGAATGTGCCCCACACGCGCGCACACACACACACACACACACACACAAAAGAACTACACCTGTAAGTACCTGTATTAAACAACACTGTGACCCCAAAGCCTAATCCTACACCTGGCATAGGTTCAATCTGACTGTTAGTTAATTCATATAAAGGAAAACACAATTCAGATTTCCGTGGAATGAAGACTTGTTTCTCTACAAAAGCAGTTAGACAGTAGTACAAAAATTTCTTCTAAAAAAGTGATATTCACACCAAGACAACAGACTAAGTTAGCCAGACAATATAGTGCAGACAGAACAGCCTGGGTGACACTTGACACAACTACATGTGCATATTCATTTTCACTGACATTTATCGAGCGTCACAGTCACAATACGGTGCAGAATTACTGTAGGATGGATTCTTGCATCTGTAGAAGAAATTCAACAGGAGCACCACCATGAATTAAAAGTCACTGAATGAGCAACCTAACTTGTATTTTCTCAACTCTTTTCCTAGCTTTATTGAGCTGTAATTGATATACACCATTGCATAAGTTTCAAGTGTACCATGCCATGATTTGATACATGTATCATTCCACAATGATTGCCACAAGAAGTTTCGTTAGTACTCACAATACTTCACGTAATTACAGTTTTTATTTGTCATGTTTGGTGAAAACATTTAAGATCTACTCTTAGCAACTTTCAAGTATGTAATAAGGCATTGTTAACTACAGTTACCATGCTGTACATTTGTTCACCATCTAATTCATTATTCATCTTATAACTAGAATGTTGTACCTTTTGAACATCTCGATTCCCCAACACCTAGTCTCTGGCAACCACCACTCTACTGTTTCTATGAGTGGAGCTTTAAGATTCTGTATATGAGATCTCAAGTATCTCTCCTTCTCTGACTTATTTTACTTAGTACAATGCCCTTAAGATCCATCCACGTTGTTACAAATGAAAGGATTTCCTTCATTTTGATGGCTGAATAATAATCATACATACATACCCCATTTTCTTTATCCACCCAGACATCAATGGACATTTAGGTTGCTTCCATGTCTTGGCAATTATGAATAATGCTTCAATAATTTTGGCAGTACAGTTATCTGATAGTGTTTTCATTTCTTTTCTATTTCTTTTCTATTCATACCCACAAGTGAGGTTGCTGGATCATGTGACAGTTCTATTTTTCGTTATTTGAGCAGCCTCTATATTGTTTACCATCGTTGGTGAACAAATTTGCATTCTACCAACAGTACACAAGGTTCCCTTTTCTCTACATCTTTACTGATTTTTAACAGTAAAGTAAAATTTTTACATCTTTACTACATCTTTAACAGCCATTTTAATGAGCTCATACATCATTTTAATTTTGATTTGCATTTCCCTTATGATATGTGATCCTGAGTATCTTTTCATGTATGTACCTGTTGGCCATTTGGGTATCTTCTTTGGAAAAATGTTGATTCAGTTCCTCTGCCCATTTCTGATTGGGTTTTCTTTTTCTTTTTTTTTTTTTTCCTACAATTGCATTGTATGAGTTCCTTTTGTTTTTGAATATTTACCCCTTATCAGATATATAGTTTACAAGTACTGTCTCCAGTTCCATAGATTGCCTCTGCATTTTGCTGTTTCCTTTGCTGTGCAGAATCTTTTTAGTTTGATTGTAGTCTTACTTGTTGATTTTTACTTTCATTGCTTGTGATTTTGGTATCATATCTAAACAGTTGTTGCCAAGACCAACATTAAGGAGCTTTTCCCCTATGCTTCATTCTAGGAGTTTTATTGTTTCAGGTCTTGCATTGAAGACTTCGACATATTTTGAGTTAATTTTTGTGAATGTAAGATACGAGTTCCATTTCATTCTTTTACATATGAATATCCAGTTTTCCCAACACCGTTTACTGAAGAGATTATCCCTTCCCTGTCGAGTATTCCTGGCTCCCTTGCCAAGTGTAAGTTCACCATACATGTAAAGGTTTATTTCTAGGCAATCAGTTCTGTGCCATTGGTCTATGTGTCTTTTTATGCCAGTGTATTTCTGTGATGTTAGATACAAGGTCTCCTCTTATGAAACCTTTCTACATTTTTCAAACCCTCCTCTGTATGTATTACAGAGCAGCCACTATGTGCACTTACTGAAGTAACACTATTCAGCACATCATGCATGTAGCACTCTAGCCAACTTCTTCACATGTGTTTTAAACATTTCCCAGTATGCCTTACAGAATGTCTATCACATCCATTCCCTGAAATATTTTCCATTTTTGAAAATTAGAAAAATGTGACTTTAGATTTTTTTAATGCCTAAATTGTTTTGATTATTGAAATACTTCAAGAATTTGAAGAATGAAGAAGCATTTTCTCAACACTTTTTTTTTAATAAAGTGTCAAAGTGTCATCAGTACAATTAAAAACTCATGTTCCTTTCCTTTTCCTTCCTTGCTGGAAATACCATTCTCTGAAGTTGGTATCATTCTAACTCGTATTTCTATTTTTAGAAGTTTAAAAATAATTTAAGTCTATAATGGCATTTATTATTTTATATTTTTATTGAAATATAACTGACAAAACATTGTGAAAGTTTAAGGTGTATAATGTGTTGATCTGACACATTTATACTGACATGATTACAACCATGGCATGAGCATTTTGACTTGAGACAGAAAGGGGCAAGGGATTTATGGAGCTTTCGTGAGAGTTCAGATGATATTAAGCTAGTTTTGGGGACAATTGGTCAGAAATGATTCTAGGGAAATGAAGGAATTATTCTAAGTATTAGCAACAGCTGGCTGGGCATTATTTTTTTTAAAGGTGTCAGAAAGTTAAGATTAAAGCCCTGTACAAGTGGGTAGGGAGGAATGAATGTTTGAACTGAATGCTTAAAATCATAAGCCTATCTGTAGTGTTAATACTTGCATGTTTAAGTAAATGTTTCCCAGAGAAATAATCTGTGACTTAAGGGTTACTTGAGATGTTTGGATATCAGAAATAATGTACATGCAAGACCCACCGTGGAAGATGTTCCATTTTTAGTGACTCTTTAGTGCACGGAAGTGAATTACGTAAGCCATCTATGGTTTCCAAAAATAGTCTACACATTTATTATTCCAACCTTTTCAAATAAAAGACTTCATAATTTGAATACAGATAAACTAAATTCTTTTTTGAACTCTTTAGGAGAGAAACAATGACTATGGGGGGGGAGCAGGAGGGAGATATTTAGGTTTTTCTTTTTTAATGTATTTTTAATGGAGGTACTGGGGAATAAACCCAGGACCTCGTTCATGCTAAGCACGCGCTCTGCCACTGAGCCACACCCTGCCCCTGGAAATGTAATGACTTTTTAGGAGAGGATACCAATCCCTGTACGTTCTACAGGAAGGGTAAGACTTCTGTTTTCCAAGAAAGAAGAGTAATACTTCCAGGCGTCTTCTCTTACTTGATCCTGTCCATTGCCGAAGAGTGACTTATTTCACTGGTGATAAACACAGTGCTGAGTAGAGCCAAGCTCTCTACTGGCATTTACTGTCACAGAGGAATGGACCACACGGATTAGTAAATCCACTCCAGCCTCACATGTGCAGTAAGCTTGCCACATCCTGTTCTCAGAAGGGAGGCCCCTGCCAACTGTGCAGCTGCTTGTTCAAAGTACAAGAGGCACCATTCTGGCCTGGGGTCCAAGCTGTGCTCTCCAATCACTTTCACCAAGTTTAAGGCAGATGTTTTGGTCCCTATTTCATACCCATGTCTAGTTCACAACTGTCTCCCAGAACCCTTCAGGGAGGAAATATGATTAGTTGACTACCCACTCGCTTATCATTTGAATTTTTTTAAGATCTAAATTTTTAATGAATCTTCTCGGAGATGAGTGTTCCATAGAAACACGTTAAGAAATCATGGTTTAGTTGTCTGTGGAGGAATACTGCACTGATGAGTGAACTTCAGCATAGTTCATGGAATTCTGGTTTTCATTAGGAGGTTGGAAACCTACTGGACTAGACAATAGGAATTAAAATCACAAGTGCTCAATTAGTGGGAGGCAGTGTGAGCTCATGATACGCACGTGAGCTTGGAGAATGTAGACTGCATTCCAGTTCTGGCTTCTACAGTTACTACCTGAGAAGCCACACCTTTCAAGTAAGTCGTGTATAAAATTGAGTAACAGGTTTGTAGAGGTGCTACCACAGCACGTACAGAAGTCACTCGGTAACACTTTTTGTTGAACATGAACAGGAAGTGGACAAACAGTATCTGACAGATTGGGAGCTGAATAAACAGTAGTCTTTATCATGTTATTAATAACATTAATATTAATTAATACAAGTCTGGTGGGTTGCCATTAGTTCTTTTTCTAACTATTAGGCAATGCTTCACAGATGATTTTTAGGAGAACATTGCCAGAAAAGCCTCGGCAGTCAATGGGAAGTTGGCAGACGTTAAAGGGGAATGATGGATATGTTAATAACAGAACCAGGATTTCAAATGCAATCAGAAGCTGAAATAATGAACCATAAATTACTAGATGAAACAAATTTGTAAAAAGCACTTGGTCTTCATAAAGTAGCAGCAGTAAAAGTAAAATTACTAAATTGTTTGGTAAAATAGAAGCAAGATACGAGTCCACGATGCCCTAGAATCACTCTATGATGCTACACCCGGTTCCGTGAGCAGAAGCTGTCCACAGATACAGCCAAACAAGTGTCCAAGTGCTCTGCGCTACCCAGATCACGCCTGCGTGAAACATTAACAAGGAAAACAAAAACTGGAGGCTCGTGCAAAGGGGACAGGCCAGGAGGGTAACAGGATCAACGCAGTTAATGAGGATGGATTGAAATACACGGGTCCTGCTTGTCCAGCAGGAAGCAGGGTTAGTGACTATGACAGGTATCCTCTAAACTCTAAGCAACAGTTACGTCCAAGAGGGCACATTAACTGCATGCGGCTCCAGAGCTGAAATAAGCACTATCAGGGGCATTATATGGGAAAGTTAAGATTTAGAACAGGTTTTTTAGTTTGTTTTTTGTTTTTGGGGGGTTTTCTGCTCCCTCATCTTTGGCTTTTTTTTTTAAATTTTTGTATATATTGTTTATGGAAGTAGAGTCAGTTTACAATATTGTGTCAATTTCTGGTGTACAGCATCATGCTTCAGTCATGCATGAACATACATATATTCATTTTCACATTCTTTTTCACCATAAGTTACTACAAGATATTGAATATAGTTCCCTGTGATATGCAGCATAAAGTTGTTTATCTATTTTATATATAGTAGTTAGTCAGGTCAGTATTTTGAATACACAGAATTTTGAAAAAAAAAATAATTGAACAAGCTTCCTCCAGGGACTGTAGGGCACAAACCTAAAGGCTGAACACCAGGAAGCACCTACTGACTGGAATGGTACCGACAGGCTACCTCTCAGTCCCCTTTATAAGCTTATAGCCTGAGCGTGTTTTCCTGACTATGTTCATTATCTGAATATTAGAGAGTGGCAACTGAGTGTCTAAAATCATAAGCATATCTGCAGTGTTAATACTTGCCAAGTTTAAGTAAATATTTTCTAGAGAAATAATCTCTGACTTACGGGTTATTTGAGATGTTTGGATATCAGAAATATTTTAACATTTTGGGCATTTGGGGCATTACCTTCACTAGTTAAAAAATCTTTTGAAATGCAAAGTCTAAAAAGGCTATTTAAAAATGTTAGTCCCCTGGCCACTTTTATAACCAAATTCAGTGTATCTGATGGACACTGGTCTGCTGATTGTTATTAAAAGTTACTTGAATCTACTCTTTCTTGGACACTACTTCTGCCATTTGATTTCTCACCCCGTGTCACAGGTAAGAAACTGCTGGGTGAGATGTTATTGTTTAAATGTCCTAACTTTGGACATTTGACAACAAAACTGTCGACATATATTCAAGTCTTGAATATGAATATGAATATGAATATCCAAATCTGATACAGTAACAGAAATTATTTTTATTTTTCCAGTTCAGGAAATGATATCAAGTTAGCATAGGACCGTTTTCCTCACCAGTAACAACTCTAAAACGAGGGCAAAAATCGACGTCACAACTGTTCACAACACTGGAAAGAAACCCACCCAGGGCTGTGACCCTGGAGGAGGGAAGCACAAGACATGAGCCCCACTGCACTCAGGATTTACTCCCGTCACTTTACAGCACATTTCCCACAGGGTTAGAGAACAGAGCTTCCATCTCTAATGACTGAAGAAACGGAAACTCACCAAAGAGATGGAATTTGGTGGCAGGTTACGGGAGGAGGGAACCACAGCATAGGAACCCAAATACCTGAGCAGAGACTTCAGAGAAGTTGAGATTCAAACACAGCCAGAGTGAAGACACACAGTGGAAAACACATAAATGGAGAGTCCGGAAAAGCCAAGTCCTCGGGACAGGAGTCATGTCTTTGGAGTGAAGGGCCTGCTCTCACAGTGAAACAGACTGACCTTAAAAGCCCAGTAGAAAATACTGACAGGGACAAGGTGACGTGTGCTAAGGAACTGCCCATCAGGACGAAACTTACCACTCTCCAGGAACACTAAGAAAAGGTACAACTGCAAAGCTACAACAGGAGGAGCGACCAACAGCAATTAAGTAACTGGTTGATCCAAAAGAAAATTAAAAAGGAGCAGTAAAGAGACAGCAAGCAGAAGGGACCAACAGAAGACAGACAGCAAGAGGGCAGCCCAACTCTCAGGAATAACGTTAAGGATGACTCAGTTAAGTGCTTCAATTAAAAGACAAGCCTTGTCAGAATTTAAAAAATACGCATGCTGTTCAGACATACACTCTTCTGTTTAGATCTATGTTATAACCCTCCAACTCCACCCCTGGGTACACAACCAGAAAATCAAACAGAAGAACTCTTACGTCCGAACACTTGTACAAGTCTATTCAGCTTTCTTAAAAGTGCTGAACTTAGAAAAAGCTTAAATACAGTATGATTTGTACAAATATTGTAGCAGCATTTATCTAAGGGAACGCTACCTATCAATAAGAAAGCCTAGACTGCTGACATGTGCAACAACGTGGGTGAATCCCACAGACAATGCTGAGGGAAAAATCAGACAGAAAGGAGGACTTACTGCATAATTTCATTTGCTTGGAGACAAAAACGTTGTAACTCATGCAGAGTGATGGAGGTCTGAAGAGGGGCTACATTTGGGAATTCTAGGAGCATTCTCTATCTTCATCTACTGGGGGCTGCATGAGTGAGACAGACGCAAAGTTTCTGAAGTCAATTAAGATTTATGCACTTAACTGTCAGTTATACCTAATAAATACAAAGGTCGATGATTGTGCAGAAAAGAGCTCTACCCATCAGGCAGGCCTAACTGCTGTCTCTTAAAGGTCTGTGTGCTCCAGGGGCCCGTGGCTGGCACCTTAGAACTTAGCTTCCTGGAGTGTTCTCACCATTCCCAGAAGTGCTGTGTCTTCCTCTCTTTCAACTGTTTTGACGAGCAGTATGGTTTATGCTCAACACCTGCTTTCGTTCTGAGCATCTGGGATTTGTGCACGTGCCAGACAGAGGCTGCCTATGTGACCGTCCCCAGTAGACACCCTGGGTGCTGAGTGTGTAACAAGCTTCCCTGGCAGACCATATTTCTCTATAATAAGTCACAGCCATCAATTTAACTCCGTTGACTCTTATGAGTCCTTCTAGCAAATTACTGCATTTGAAAGTAGCTGCAGACTCCTTGCATAGGGACGATGACAAAAAAACTAGCTGTTTTTTTTTTAATGTAGTTGGGGAGTCTTTATTTCTCTCTGAATTTCACTTCCTTCCCCTTAGAAAGTAAGAACTTAACTGGATGAGAGGATGCCTCTTAGGAGAGTATTCCAGGAAGGAGTCCAGTAGCATGAGCAAGCCCAAGCAAGGTGCACAAAATGGTTCTAAATTTGAGTGATATGAAGATGTCCAAATGAGGGGTTGGCAGAGGCCCCCAGCCTGAGAAGGGATTCTACAGCGTAAACTATAGAAAAGCAGGAGTTGGGGGTGGAGGTTGATGTTCACACCAATGGTGATAAACGAGTTGTTCAATACAGAGGTCTCATCACATAACTAGGTACAGGAAGGGAAAGGGGCTGCAGGTTTCTCATTATCAAAACATAACTGACACTTGCTATGAGAGTAGATGTTAAATGTTCTCATCATACACCAAAAAACTGCAACTATGTATGGTGATATATATTAACTTATTCTTGTAATTATTTTGTAGTATATACATGTATAAAATCCTATTTCACACCTAGAACTAATACAAATTATGTGTCGACTGTATCTCAATTTTTAAAGGTTTTAAAAGGCAGTGTAAAAACAAATGCTACAAATAGACAAAGAGGGAGAACCTGGATGTACCCTGTATTACTGGACTGGAATTGGAGGTGACAATGTGAATTCATTATCTTCAATACAGATACACAGCTATCCAGACAGATGCAGCTCCACACACACCCACCCTAAGGGTCTACTCAGTATCCAGGAAGCAGTGAGACCAATGTCTGCTGTTCCATTCACCCCTATAGTTCCTCAGTCTACCACTTTGACTTCAATACCTTTGTCTGCAGTTTTTTGTCTGTCATTGACCTATGATCTGCCCTCCTCCTGTCTTTCCCCCCTCCCTTCCTCCCACCTTCTCTAGATCATCTGGTTGCTCCCTAGAATATAAAGAGGTTTTGAACAACTGAAATCGGCTGTAACCTCTTAACCAACTTTGGGGATTCCAAATTTTAAAAAACATAACCTGATTTATCTAACATTCCTATCCATACTGCTTATTTAATAATGTTTTCTAAGGGGTCATGTTCTTGGTATAGAAAGTAGCTAACTTAAGTCACTGCAGCACAGGAAGCCTCATCATAAAGCTGGAGAGGTTAACAGAAGTTACCAGAGCATCAATTCTTGGTTATAATCTTAAAACAAATACACATACATACACAGAATATATACAACAAAATCAATGTATGTATGTGTGTATATGTAAGTTTGGTATCTGTCATGCTACAGAGTAATTTTCTAACAGAATATTTTTTTTTTACTTTGACAGTAACCAAAATACGTCACAGAAAAACCATAGCTGACTTATCAATGCTTCCCAAGTACCTGATCAGATGTAATTCATTTGCTCAAAGAGCTGAAAATCTTCAGCTAAAACTTGGCAGACCCCAAATTTAGAAGCTCCACTCATAATATGGTAAGAAGTGTGTGTTCAATGTCAAAAATACACTTAACATACTAAATATAAATAAGCAGATTATGAAAGAGGTCACTTCCACATTCTAATCAAATTTCTTTTAGCCTAACAAGGTAATCCCTACACGATGGTCCCTATTTGCCTGCTTAGCGTTGTCGTGCCATCAGCAAAGTCATTTAGTAAAAGAGGGGCTTTAGAGACACTAGACCCTTACTACAACTATCAAAAAGATCGTCTGAACACATTAAAGAGATGTGCTATTTATCGGGATTACACATAAGCTACTCCTAAGGTACGCACAGGACATCCCCCCGGCCAGCTTTACCAGGAACCTGATGGCAGTGGGTATCATAAAACTAACGCCAGTAAATGGGAAGCGGCTTTGTCTAGTTACAGCGTGTATAATGCGTGGATGGCTGGAAGTCTTTCCTTCAAGAATAATAATGTTTAGGCAGCAGTAAAGATTCTTAATGAATGTAATTCCCACTTTGGGGATACGAGAGCACGCTGATTGGGAACAGAGTTAAGTCCTTTTATTTCTACTGTTGTTCTGGGAGTATGCAAATGTCTGCAGACTCCTACAAGCTGTCATACATCCTGTCATTCTCCGACCGTTCCCTGGACAGGTAGAGCAAGTTCATTAACCCCTTAAAAAAAGAAAAACTCGTTGACTACGATTCACCAATCTACCAGGCTAAATGGCTTAGAGCTTTACCACTGTCTTGTTAAGAAAAAACAGAAGCACTACTACAAACAAGCATTAGATTTCTCCCTTTGAACTTGTGTCTGGTGGACCTATGAACTAGAGTTTAAGACAGCATCCTGTGATTCATTCAGCCGAATCCTTTCCCGGCCATGTTTAATACTTAAAAGTTTTCTCTCAACCCTAGAAACATGGAAGTAAAGTCGTAATGACCTGGAAGGAGCCACTGGAAGAAGTCTTCCACCTCCGTTGCCAGGAGATTTGATCTGTAAAGCTGTTTCGCAGGAAAGACAGTCACTATGCTGAGTTAAGCCCCTTTCAAGTGCTGCTCATCACCCCTAAGGCTGTGCAAGTCAGTCTAACAGCCGCATCCATCCTTCCTGATGTGGACTGGACTGCAGTTCCCACCAAAGACTTAAAACTTAAGTTTTTTGGAGATATCAGCGCTGAATTTAACTGGAAGGTGGTACTCTAGCAAGTGTATTACTATTCTCATAGCCTGTTTTCTGTTCTATTCACAGTACGGTTATTTCCACTACTTTAAGAATCACATTTTGCTAGACAACAAACATGCTAGCTGTGACATTACTGTTTCTATATTCCAAGTACTGGTTCCCATAATCATATTTCTGATCAGGTCTAAATTCCACTCCTAGTATAACCATATTTTAGACTTAGAAATCCAACAATCTGATTACTGATAGAGTAAAAAGCAGACTATAACTTTTTTATAACAAAGTAAAAGTAACTACTATGCACTGGGTACTTAAATCCTAATTTTAAGATGCAATGTTTTATTTATTAGTTTGATTAAAAGGATGATGTAGATATGAAAAACATTTAAGTAACAGACACACAAATCTGACATCTACAGAGAGAGACTGCAGAAGACAGGTCTAAAGGCACTCAATGAACTCTGGGATGCAAGTTCTTGACCAGTCCCAATATGGACAGATAAAGCCATGGAGATTTTGTTGATTATTATAATTATTTGTTCAGACCTGAGACAAAAAAAAATAGGTCTACTGAATAGATCTAATGTGTATTAGTACAATGTTTATGTTACATTGTATGTTACACACTGGAATTTCAATCTGTACCTTTCAATGTGTCTTACATTAAGACTTTGATAGCAGATGACAGCCATAGGTATCTTTGCCTTTCACATCAGGGAAAAAATTTTGGTGAGATAGAACAATTCTGAAAGAGCCTAAATTGTCATATAAATATGATGGTACTTATGTCATTGAATGAAAGCCAGGAGAAATTTATTGGGCCTTGCAAGGAAGAGCTCTTAATTACAAATTTCGAGTATCCGGCTCCAGAGTTAAGCCACCCCATAGCTTGCACTGGCTAAACCTTCATGAAGAACTAACCATAATGCTTACATAGTGAATCATTTGAAAATGGGAACAATAAAAACATCATACCAATTTGTAAAATTAATGGATCACCAAGCAGAATTTTTGCGCACTGCTAACCAAGAATCGGATTCCATCTTTCACCATTGGTATGATTCATTCGAAGGTCATTCCTCCAAGTAAATGACACACAGTTTTTTAAAAAACTCAGTAATTGCTTTGCTTTGTATTTTGCTGTGGACTTGCTGGATATCTAGAGGGTTGCAAGTGGCCCAGAGAGAGGTGACAACAGCAGTCGAGTTAACTGGAAATCTGTAACGTTACTACCTTACAGTAACAAAGGGGAGACTGCACGTGTAAATACGAATCTAAGGGAAAAAAATCTCCTTGTTGAAAATTCGTGAAGACATTTTCCCCACCTCCCTTTTCTTAGAACATGTACTTGAGAAAAAAATGAAGTGTAATTCTGAGTTCTTCCTCTGTCTCTTTGAAATGTAAATCTTTCAAAGAGCTAAATAAGCTTCTTGCCAGCTGTACAGAGCCAGGAATAACTGTCTCAAGCCCTGAAATGTAACCATCAAGGAAGACAGCCCCCCGTCTCCCAGCGTCCACGGAAGGGAAGCAACCTGACCTGTGGGCCAGGTTGGCTTCAAGCTGCAAAAGCACCACCTGCCTGACACTTAAAAGTTTACTTTCCTTGGGATTAAACCTATTAGAGGCAGATGGACACCCCAAACCAGGGAACTTGGGATGAACTCTGTGTCATAAAGGGGGCTGCCAGGTCCTCCTGAGGACTAGTCACTGTTTACCTTGAGAACATGTCATGTGATGGGTTCTGGCAGCTTGAGTGCATCAGAAGGTGAGGTTTCTTTCTGTCTTCGGTATCTTTCACTGCTTTGCCTGTGATGCCCGCCTCGTTCTTAGATAACGCTTACTGAAGAAGCAAACGCAAACCTTTCTTCCTCTTCTAGCCTTGTACACAGGTTTTCTGGGTTGGGAGACTGTTTTTAATTGTATTTCCCCAACACACTCCACAAGTAAGTGTCCTGTAATCAAAGGTGTCAAGGTCATGAAAGTAAAGGAAAGGTGAAGAAATGATCTAAACTGAAGGAAAAAGATAACTCTTGTAAGTGCAGTGTCAGAGTGTAGACTGGATTCACTTCAACAGAAATATTAGGAATCACCAGAATTTCAGTGGCATCTAAGTATTAGCATTCATATGTTGATGCTAATTTCCTAATTCTGATGGTTATAATATACTGAAGCGTGTCTGGATGAAATACTAAAGTACTTTCAACAGATGCAGCATTATTTTAAAATCATTTAAGATAAACAAGGTTCTACTGTACAGCACAGGGAACTGTATTCAGTATCTTGTAGTGACCTAAAATGAAAATACAAAAATGAACATATGTATGTACATGTATGACTGAAGCACTGTGCTGTACACCAGAAACTGACACAACATTGTAAACTAACTATACTTCAATAAAAAAAATTCAATAAATAAAATAAATTATTTGGAACAGAGAAATTTATCTTAACTGTATTTTTCTTTTGAGATTGTTCCAAAGTTGATTGGGGGCAGGGGGAGAGATACAGAAACACCCACATACTCACCAAGAAAAATAAAGTTTGTTAAATTTCTGCTAGTTTGCTCTTTCTTTAAAGAAAAAAAAAATCAGACACTTTTCAACCTCCATTTTGCGCTCCCTGTTTTTCTCGCTCTGGAGCTGACTACTCCATAATGCATCTTCCCCACACAAGCTTATATAATACATGCTGTTGTTCTGTATTTTAAACTACATAAGTGGTATCATACATGCATGTACTTTTCTAACTTGCTTATTTTTAGCTTTTATTTCAAAATTTATATACTTTTTTTACATCTTGCTAAATTTTATTTTTAACAGTAGTGTTGTATAAGCCCCAGTTCATCCATTCCCCTACCGAGAAACAGGTTGCTCCGACTTTTCTCACTATTTTAAATGTTACTGCAGCATTATATAAAGTTTAAAAATACCTTCTCCCAGGGCGTGGCTTGCATTCTTCCCTTATTAATTGATGTTTCACATACAGAGGGTTTCAATTTTGATACGGGCACATTTGTTGATTCATTTTTAATGGTTTCTCCTGTTGGCTTTTTTTTTTAACTTTTTATGCTCATTATAGATATTTTTAATAGGTACTTCAGAAGAAAAATACAATGGGTTTTTTGAAAAAAGCTTATCTTGAAAAGCAGAGAACGTCTAGGTTAACTCACCAAAGGGCTTGTGTATGTGTGTTAGTATTCATTCATCCAAACTGACAGGTTTAACTTCTAAAATAAATACTAACATAACATTCACTGTTGTGTTAAGAGAACTTTGAAGTTATTCATTTTCTGAGTTTATGTTTGAGAAAACAACACTTAGGTGAGATAGTCAGGCTTCCATTATCTGTCTTTCAGTTAATTATGTGCAGAAATGTTTGAGAATATTATTATCTGAATCTACTCAAAATCATTTATTTATTCATTCATTTATCCAGGCATGCATTTATTCAACAAATATTTGGTCTGTAAATATTATTTATATTAATACAGTAGAGTATTAGAGACAAAACAAAACCTCTGGCCTCAGACTTCGCATTTTGGTGCAGCCAACAGGCAACAGGCAAATTAACCAGTAACCACACAATGGCGGATGGTGGGAAGTGCTCCAGAGAACAAGGCAGCGGGCTGGAGGGAAGGAGGCAGCTACTCTTTCAGATAAACTTTGTAATAAAGAGTCTTACTTTTGATGGGCACAAATATTAACAACCATGACACTAGTTACCAAATTAAAGCAGGAGATGGAAAATGAATTGAGGAGGTGATGCCCAGATGGCAGCCCACTCATGCTTTATATCCAGTGGCACAACACTGAGACTAACTACGAAATAAGTCTTACAAATGCAGTATGAAGCAAAGAGATTCAGGAGTTCAAAGCAATGACTAAATGTATTAATACGGCAACATCAGAGGGAAGAGAGTGACAAGTTCCCTTCCCTCTCTGTCACTACCAGCACTGGTGAAAGAGACCTTAAAAGAGAACAAGGTAGCAAGAGAAAAACTGAAAAGGCACAGCTTTCATGTCACTTGAAGCCCTCCTTATCCATTCTACCTGAGAGCTACAGTAATCATTCATAAAGTACTGTAATTAAGGCTACTGATGACTCAAAGACTACACAGACAGCTGTTACCCAATCGACTACTAACTATTCAACCGTTATGTGAAGGAAAGGAATTCAGTTATTTTAAAGAGTAATTTCAGGAGAGGAGAGATAAATCATAATTGGAATAGAGTCTGAGACTTAATGATCAGGGGCTAAGACACACACTTTTAGGTACCACAAAATGCAGTGGCTGTTTGCCTTGGCAACTACTCCTCCATCTGGCTTTAACTTCCTGGGAGCAGATGCTTCAGGTAGTGTAGCAGTGAATTTGCGATTATGGGAAAAGTCAAGAGTTTGTCAAATCCATCCTGAGAAATCTACCCCACCCCTTCCTCACCCACAAATGGAAAGTGCATTCTGCAGTGAGAATGTGGTTGGAATATAAGTAACTTTAATCTGGCTTTATGAATATTGACACAAAAACACTGAATGTAATGTCATAGACAGAAAAAGTAGGTACCATGATGGGGGTGGTCATCCATCTTGGACGCCTTAACCCTGGTCTTGAGAGAACAAATACTGCATGATTCCATCTTATGAGGTATCTAAAAATCAAATTCATTAAATCAGAGTGGGGTGGTGGTTGCCAGGAGCTCAGCGGAGGGGACAGTCAGGAGTGTTCATCAACAGGCATAATGTTTCAGAGAAGCAAGATGAGTAATGTCCAGAGACCTGCTGCCCAACACTGTACCTACTGTCGACACTACTGTGCACTTACAAGTTTGTTAAGGAGGCATATCTCATGTTAAGTGTTGTAGATGTAACCGTTTGTCTGGGGCTATCAGGACAAACATTCCTAAGAGTCTTGTCATAACAAAGCAAAATATGTATTAACCCGAAAGGACACTAGAGGGCGTGATTTTTCAGAGATGAGCTGAAACTGGAAACCAGCCTAAGGAGAACACAAAGCTCGAGTGTCAGAGGAATTAATTACTGCCACTAGAGGAGAAGCACGCCCACCAGCAGGAGCGCAAGCAGGCTAGTACCGTCACCCAGAAGAGACTGCTGGATATTTGTATGAAAGGAGTGTGTAGCAACACAACGGTCGTCTTACACAACGGCAGGACGCTGTTGGACAGTATGGCCTCTGATATCGTCCTCTAATAACTCTGGTAGCACAGGCTTAAAAGAAAAAAGAAAAAAATTAAAATGTATCTTTCCTATGGTGCAAATGGTTAGAACTGGACAGGAGAAAAACAATGCCATCCTACGGAGCAAAGGCAGACACGGATGGGTGGTGCTACATCATGGCACCAGAAGCCAATGTCTCAACTTAGTGTGTAATATCTGGGATATTACTGTGTCCACAAGGTAAATGAAATTCCAAGTTTCCTGAAAAATGATGTCGAGTTGCCACCTTAATCTTTGCAAGTACATGGTATAAGGAGAAAGGTCATTTCTATTGGGAATGAAGAGTAAAGACATGTAACTTCAACCAAAGAATGCTATAACAATCTTTCCATCCATAGTTACTTAGTGTAACAAAGTATCTACAGGTCCATTGATAGAACTAAATAAAAACCAGGCCTGATATAAATAATGATCTCCAAGAAGAGAAAATAATTTAGGAATTTGGTTTTAGGTCTCCAATTGTTAGGATGCCTATGGAAACTAAATTGTGCTGAAAAAGTAGATTTGACTGTAGAAAAATTATCCAATTAAATGCCTTCACCAACATATAGAAAAAAATTCAAACAACTCTCGATCAAGGAGACAGAGTAACTGAGCCGATAAACGAGTGCTAAAAGACCTGCACCCTGTTGAACAGCAGTTATCAGTCTCATAGCCAGTACAAAATGTTCAAAGTAAATAATGAACTTAATCCTGAGAAATATTTAAAGTTTTCATGTAAAAAAGGAAACAAGAATGAACTAAAGAAGAACACTGGGTTAAAGAAATGGAGATTAAAAAATACATAAATGTATCTTTTCAGTCATCAGAAAAACCTTAATTTTTTAAAAACTGAGTTCTATTATCAATTTATCTTTTGACAATGAACAGGTACCTGCACTTATGTAATCTACTTTGTACCAACTACCACATTGAGCTCCTTAAATTTCATGGCATATCATCTTCTAAAAAACATGCAATAGAAGTGACATCCTTAGGTGGCAAATATTTATAGATCCTTTAAGATTTTTATAACATGAGAATAACTTTAAAATATCACCAATATTTTTAGTCTTTTCATAATGTTTAAAGCACTCACTATCTTTTCCATGTTGAACCTGATTATTTTCAATGAAAACATTGCCTTGCCAACAAAGCTAGTTCTCCACCAGTGATAAACCATCAAAAATAACAAGAGCAAATTTAATTAGAGAGACAAAAAAAGTTAATTAAAATTATGAAGTAAATTTGGCAATGTAGCTCTTCAAATATCTGCTGCATTGGTGATAAAGTAATTACAAACTAGAAATCTGTTTACAATAATTATAAACCAGAAATCTGTTTACAATAATTTAATAATAGAATCTAAGTATACAATACTACTTCCAGAACCTCAATGATTCTGATTTTTTAATGGTAAATGCTTATAATGCTCAATGACAGGTGAATCTGATTTTAGTTGAGGAATTTATATGAAGACAAATTAAAATACAAGTTCATTTTTTCTGGGTAAGTGTATTTCCCATAGAGATATTTTATTTTGCTAACTTTTATTTTGAAACATATACAAAGTTCTGCTATTATAAAGGAACACAATCAAGGCTTTTTCTTTTGAAAATTCAAATATATTCCATTAGAAGATGGTTACCAAGTTATTCACATCCTTTAAAATCAGTAACTCTAATCTAAAAAAACTTCCTTAAAAATTGGAGAAGTCCTTTTGAGGAAGTATTGCATGTCTTGAAGTAAAACATACTAAGAGCCCACCAACTGTTAATTGTATTGTTTAAGACAAATTATTTCCACTTTCTGAGCACCAGTTTCTTCATAGTTAACATGTCCTATTTGTTAATTTGTTTTTTTGTTGATAAGGATTAGATACAGTACCAAACACATGAAACATAGTAGGCACTCAATCATTTTTAAGTTTAACATACTACATAAGATAATTAAATGAATTTAGATGTATGTGATTCTATACTTTCTAAAAAATTAACTATGCTTCCTGTCTTTTTCTTGGAACCAGGGGTTGTGGATGCCCAAATGGTAAGTGAGTCTATTATTATGTCCTAACGAAGCATGAGTTAAGGCAGAAAAGAACTAAGTAAAGCCTCTATATGGACACCAAATAGACAAGCTAGCTCTCTTTTCATGTATTTTCAAAGGTATTTAATTCCCCAGAGTTATATTACTATGACCAGATTTATTCATGGAAGTCACTGATGAAGTAAAGCAAAACGGAGATCTAAGGGCTTTCACTGAGATGAGCAGCTGGAGGTCTATTTAGGCCGCAGAGTAAACTACGCTGAGCCCACCCCCTGCTCCTCCTCAGGGACCACGCTGAGGTGCTGTTTTCCCTCACACTGTGTGCATGTACACACTCGTGTGTATGTAGGGCTCCTCCTTTCTTACTGCTGCTGTAACCAACTACCACGAACTTGGCAGCTGAGGACAAAGCAAATTTACCTGGAAGCTCTGGAGGTCAAAGTCCAAAATCAATTTCAGGGCTAAAATCAAGGGGTCAGCAGGGCTCCTCTCCTTTCCAGAGGCTCGTTTTCTCGACCTTTTCAGCTTCAAAAGGCCGCCCACATTCCTTGGTTTGTAACCCCTTCCTCCACCTTTTAAGCCAGACCAGTAGCATCTTCTCTTTTCTCTGACCTCTGCTTCCATCCTTAATCTCCTCTTTGTCTCTCTGCTCCCTGTTTCTATGACCCTCCTGTCCACCTCTTTATAAGAGCCCTTGTCAATATATTAAACCCAAGGGGAAAATCCAGGACATTTTTTTCAAATCATAAAATCCTTACTGTAATCACTGCCAGGTCCATTTACCATATAATGTAACTTATTCACAGGTTCTAGGGATTCCAATGTGGACATCTTGGGGGGGGGGATATTTTTTAGCCTACCATAGATTGTCTGTAAGCTAATAGCAAACATGGTCTTGCAACTTGTAATTTATGGTATCAGTAAAATAGTACATGTTCTCATACACTAAGAATAGGAGTCTAAAATTGCACATAATGTCTGGAGTTTAGATTTCCAATACAGTTTGGACACTCTAAATTACCCACATTCTTTGGTCCAGTAATTCCCTTTCAAAGAAGTAAAATAAATATATTTCAGAAACTCACATGTGATTTTAAGTGAACTTTTTGACTTTTATTTCTTTTCCTCTGTATTTTTCATGTTTTATGTTTTAATCATTTATTTTGTAATTAACAAAAAGTAGATTTTTATTAAAGGAGCATATGATAAAGCATGATGGATATCAGATCCACTCTCCTGCAGTACATGTTCCAAAAGCCATCAAGATTAAAGAGGTAAGAGGGCTGAGATGTCACTGAAATTCAAACGTTTGGTTTGAACAATGAGGAAAGTAGAAAACGAAATTAGAAAAAGACAAAGACGTGGAAACCCTGTTTCAATTGTGGGCAGAAAGAAATGCTACAAATTCAATTCTCCAGGAACACACAACCTCAGTCAGCAAAACGCTTAAGGGGGCAGCTGGGCAGTGAGGTCAAAGCAACTGCACAGTGGAGGGACGGGCAACAGATGTGGAGGGCGGGGGGGGGGGGGAGCTGTGGGAACTTTGTGTTTGATCATTTCTAATGTTTTTTGGTTGATTTTTGGGATTTAACACCATGAGCACCAGTTTACCCTGCATGTTTAGCTTCTTAAATATCATGGGTTCTTAAATATTTTTTTTGAGAGAGATTTTTCTCATTTCTACTTTTCCCCACTTGGACTGAGTATGGACTATCCTGCAAAAGCACCTCTGCCTCTGTAAGAACTAGTTTGACTGAGGCAGAGACATGAAAAAAAAAAAAAACCAACAGATTTAGGACTTATTTATAGAATTAAAGAGAGTTAAAAGTTCTGCTAATTTGGATCAATTCTGTTAATTAACAAATATGGGAAAAAGTTTTTGGCTGTAGCATCCTTTGAGCCATCCTACTAGAAAGCCTGAGCATTACAGAATTCATGTAGATGATAAATTCTGTTTATCCATATAAATTGTTAAATATACAAGAAAATTCATTAATAAACTACCCTTCCTTCTACTTTCCATTACTAAAAATGGTCCTCCTGTGGCGTATTGGGTTTGTTTTTTTTTTTAAGTGTTAGCTGAAAAAAGATATTCCAGCTGAAGTGTAATTTCTTAATCATCTCTGGAGTGGTTGAAACACTAAAAAGTATTGTTAGTGATAAAACGCCTACCTTTTGCCAGCTGAACATTTGCATACTGCCTGAGACTAAGAGATCTGGAGGCTGAAGAAACAGCTTTTTAGGTCTGATTGATTATATCTCAGTCTGTTTTAAATGGTACTTTATATTATTTAGAAGAAAACATACCAAATGATGTCAAACTCAACTCAGGTCACTGCACTGACAAGAAGAAACTGACGGCACCCATTTAGAAAACGCTAACTACTGGCTAGATGAGCTCATTATATTGCTCCACAGATTTTATGTTATCAGTATAGATTGTATCAGGCTAACCCAAAATGGAATTTTATTTTAAATGGTTGGTGAAAGAAACAATTTGCAGAAAATATATGCCTTGTTAAGCCAATATCTAGCAAATGTTACACCCAATTTCTACCTCCGTATGTATGTAGTGACATGCTTAGTAGAAATAATACATTTATGTATTTCTATTTCTCTGGGATTTAGAAGGTACAAACAAATGTAGTTTTCCAACGTTCACTTTTTACTTCTCCCAAATATTCTATTAACGATTTTGAACTTTGGTTATTTACCAACAAGATGAATAATGTTTCAATGACATCTGTATTAACTATCCATCTATCATCATGTTAGTAGTTACAGGAAGTCAGAGAATCTAACTGTATGTTTTAATTGGCAAAGACTTTTTCCCATTTTGTAAAAAAAAATTATCAGGTGTGAAAATACAATTTGTTCATGATCCTTTTTGCACAATGTAGCATGCATTCCTAATTATAAAGGAAACTTGAAACTAATGTGATACTTTATCTTCCAAATTTGAAGTATTTTAAACTTTTTCAAGTCAGTTTGAATATATCAGCACTGAGGAACACAGATGAAATAAAAATCTACCGATAGTTTATTAGTATAATTATATATATATATATATCTTAAATAACATTATATAAAGCATTTTTATTTAGAAACACATCATTTGTTTTCTTTCCTTACCTTGTGTAAAACAGTATTACCTAGGCTCTTGATTTACAGTATTGGCATCAACCACTATAGAGTCAATTTTTGCACCATCTAACAGTTTTTCAGAGGATACCTACTTCACTTTCACGCACATTTAAAAATATACATAAAGCTCTGTTTCCATACAATGCTTTCATTTAAAAAATGAAATCCTAAACCACATATATCAATTTGAGTAACATTAAGTTCCCCAACCTCCCCAGTATCTATGTTGATATATTTTTGGAACATACATTATCAGTTTGTTGCTTTTAAGGGTGAAATCTTAGAGGCTTGTTAACAATAAAATAGAGAGCTGCCATTGTAAATTTCATGTTAAATGTGTTTATCTAATTTAATAATGTTTCTATGAGCTGAGTCTTCTAATCAGCGGTGTGTTGGGGAATGTTTCAAATTGGCTCTGGCAGCAAGGGGAGCTCAAATCTTGATTTGTACTGTTTTCCAACTTCCATGGTGTAAATACTCTGGCTCTGGCTAATTTTAAGCCACTAACGTGAAATCAGCTGTCTTACAAACTTCCTTAATTTTTAATGAGAGGTCAGCACAAGCCAAGGGCACAAGCCAAGCCCACGTGCCCAAACACCAAACCACCTGCAGATTCAGCTCTTTGCCGCTCTGCAGTCACACAGGTGCATATCTTTAATCCCTTACTCCTGTCTTCACTGGCTCCCTCCCTTCAATATCAACTCACTTCTAGTCAGTAAAATCTCTCACTTAAGCCCAGTCTAAGCTCATTTTAACAAAACAAAACAAAAAAAACAGTTCTCATAATATTTACACTGACAATATTCAACCTCATACTAATTCCAAAGCTCAGTGAAAAGTTTTTTCCCATCATTTAAGACATGACTGTCCGGTCATTAACACGCCACTGCTAAGTTTGAAGGTTACTTTTCAAAGTTTTTTTCCAAACTCATTTTACAAAGCCAGTATTATCCTAACACCAAAACCAAAGGCAGTACCAGAAAAAAAAAAAATTAAATCCACTATGCAAGGTTGATTTAACATGTGAAAATCAAATCATGCTGAAAGAAAGCATTCGAGAAAATCCAACACTCATGATAAAAACTCTCAGAAAGTTTGACATTGAGAGGAATTATCTCAACTTGATAACAACATCTACAAAAAAGCAAAAACAAACAAATGTTGAGGCCAAAATCCTACTGAAGAGCAAAAGACGCCAAGCTCTCCCTCTAAAACGGGAAGCCAGGCGAGGACGCGCTCTCCCCGCGCTCGTTCTCGGCTGTCCTGGGAGTTTCGACTGCTGCGTTAGGCAAGAAAAGGCCGTGAAAGGCACAGAGACAGCAAATAAAAAAAATACAACTCTCTTTGCAGCTGTCCATGATTATCTGTGGAGACCGAACCAAACAATCAACACAAGAGAAAAACAAAAACCTCCTAGAACGAGGAAGTGAGGCCTGTGAGGTCACAGAAGTCAAGAAAAACGCACAAAAATCAATTGCATTTCTATATATTAACATAAAACAATGAAGAAAAACGAGTTCTTACCTTTCCGAGGTAAGTCCTGATACACTGAAGAGCAAGACAGCGTAATTTCTGATGTTCACTTCCTAATAATTTGGTGAGGAGGAGGGGGCAGGGGTACACAGAAAGCCGGACTGCTCACGGGTTGGTAGCACCGAATGTGGATAAAACACAGCTCTGCCCGAGCACCAACCTCGCCCGCTCCGCGGTTCTCCCGCCCCGGGCACCGCCTTCCGTCTTCCTTCCCGAACTCGCGAGACGGGCAGACGCCCCGCCTCCACGCTTCCCTTGTGACGTCAGGGCTCTGCACGTGGGGCCCGCGACGCTGCAGCTGAACAAGCCCTTCAGGTGATTCCCATCCCAGCCGACGTCTCCAAACCGCGGCTCGTCAACTGCTCTCACCTGAAAATCGGTAGTTTTTGTATGTTTTTAATTCCCCACAATACAATGGGAGAAAAAACCAAAACACATGTTTCAACAGCAAATTAGAATAACGCTTGAAAACACAGACTTCTAATCTGATACAAACACTTGTAGAAGACATAAGAAGGTAATCTGTTCCCTAACTCAGTTTAAAAGACTAGAAAAATCTTAGCCCTGGAATTGAACAAAAAGTATGAGAAAATAAATATCAAAGGTGATCTCACTCATGAACACAAGATTTAGTAAGTTTAAACAGGAATTAAGGAAACTCAATCTAGTAGCATATATAAAAACAAACAAAAAAACCCCACCATAGCTAAATTGCATCTATCCTAGGAAAGCAAAGTTGGTTGAACATTAGAACAACTATAAACGTGAAGGAGTGTGAGACGGGTTTGTTTATTCCTAGTATATTGTTGTTTGCTCCAAATCTTGCCTACATGGGTATGCTTTTTTTTTTTTTTAATGTATGCTATGATTGTTTTACTCTTCTGATTGTAAAATAAACTTAAAGGTTTTGAAAAAACTTTAAAATTTTTATTTCCCAAAACTCTTGGCCATTATTAGGAAACACAAGAAACTCTATTATTGTAATACAATATCTTGAGAAAAGTAAAATATTATAGTCCCACAAAAATTAAATTACCCACATGTATGTTATATAATAGATATATAGAGACTGTCACAAGTAAAACTGCCATTTTTTACTTGTTTGCTTCCTTCTTTTCCTCTAAAACATCTGTGAGAGAAGTAATTTGTCTAAAAGTTGGATGCTGCATATATATTGGTGAATGTGCTTATCAACACGAATTTTTTGTTTCTATTTTCACATCAATAAGAAATAAACTTCAAGTATTCCTTATGAATATATCAAATAAAGGGACCACATAACAACAGTTCAGACCATACACTTTCTATATTCTTGAAACCTAGTCATTAGTCGTTAAAACATTATTGACAAAGTAAGCATCTCTAAAATGGTTTTATCTCTCTGAAAGGGCAAAAAGAACGTGATTGCCTTTTGGAATAAAGACTGGGAAACTAGAGGTTTCCCCTTTTTAATCCTTAACAATTTGTGAATTTTTTAAGATATATTTTTCCCAAAACTTACCCATTTATTTTGTAAGCAAGATTTTTTTCTCACCTTTTTTTGGTAATAGGAAACCTATTTAAATTAGAGCAAAGGGGATTATTTAGAGAATCATAAGTAAGACTAACATGAAAATTTTCAGGTATTAAGAAATCAAAATTTTAATCTGATTTGGGAAAACTTTGATAAAAACTACCCTTTCTATAGGAGATGATACCATCACTATATTCTGTGGTGAGCATACATTTCTAATATTCCTAATTCCACTATTTATATGGCTAGAACTATGAAAAGAAAAATCCTTTAAAAAGGACTTTTTCATTGCTTGCAAAACGAACAGGTTGCCAGTGGCTTTGAAAGTCTTCTAATACCACTATATCTTGTTACCCTCTAAAGCTTAGCTATCAGTCTTAGTTCTAAATTGTTGGTGACAAAGAAAGGTCTCATGCCATTCCTGTCTCAGGCACCATGAACAGGGATAAGATAATTTCAAATGTACCAACAATGCACCTTCCAGACATCAATTAGAGTCCTTTACACAGACAAATCCTGAGACTCTTGCAGTTAACTCACAGCAATATTTCTTTTATTTAATATCTTCAAGCCATTGGCTTATGTATTCATTCAATCATTTATTCATTTGCTAAAAAGCATAAATTAAGCACCAACCATGTGCTGGAAAGACTGCTTGGTGCTGAATATGTAGTCAAATGAAGCTGGATGTCTGCTATCATAAAACTGGAAATTAAGACAGTACACAAATAAACATCACAAAACGTGAAAGGTTATGAAAGACACAAACAGGACTGCTAAGATGCAGACTAACAGGAGAGACCTCACCTGAGTGGTCAGGGGAAGTGCCATGGACAAAGTGGCATTTGTGCTCACCTGACGGCTGAGAAACCAGTCATGAGAGAAGCATGGGGCTCAAAGTACAGGCAAAAGAAAGGTGACATGCAAAGACCTGAAGTTCAGGAACAGTTTGGGATATTTCAGTATCTTAAAAAAGCCGAAAGTCAATGAGCCAAGGGCTGTATGTTACAAAATTAAACCAAAGGAGTAATCAGGGCCTGGCCATGCAGGACTGACCGGGTCAGGAGTTTGGCATGGATTTTGTACAGCAAGAAGGTTTAAGATGGCTTCCAGCAATATAGAAACATGATCTGACTCTTTTTTTTTTTCTTTGTGAAGTTGCTTTAGCTCCAGTGTAGAAATAAAGGTGAACAAAGAGGAAGTGGGGGATGAGAAGGTCATTGCTGTATTAAGTGAAAGATGATAGGCTTGAAATAAATACATTTTTACGATAGACTATAAAATCCATGGAGTAAAGAAAAAGGAGTAATCAAGGACTAATCCCAGATTTGGGGCTTGAAAAGCTTCTTAGGATCATATTAAAATAATCTCATACTAGAACTTCGACTCACATCCCTCTTAAGTGCATGTCATACTTTTTCCTATGTAATCTTCTTGAAATAATTCTATATGCCTAGCAGCATTACTTCCTCATCTTTTACTCATTCATTAATTTCATACACACCTGTTTTTCCCCCTTCCTCTACTAAAATTGACTTCTGCATCATAACTAAGAATGTCCTCATTGCCATATCTGAAGAGAGCTTTTCTGCCTAATCTACTAGAAATACTTCTCTCAGACACTTTTCACTCTGGACCATTTGATTTTTAAGTTCTGCTAATATTTGACTTTTTGGAAATATTCCCTCCTCATTATGAAACTTCCCCCACTGTCCTAGTTTTCTGGATTCCACCACTGTTTCTGAAATGTGATCATGAGTATGATAAATTATATTTATGTCACTGGTCCTACGACGAGACTGACATCCTGGACTCCTTTTTGGCTCAGCAGTTAAGATACACCCTCATCAGACTGTCCTGAGTTGAATCCAAATCAGCCAATTTGTATCTAGGTAACATCAGGAAAAAGTACTTAAAATTCTCTAAACCTCAATTTCCTCATATGTAAAATGGGGATAATGGAATTAAATACCTCATTGGATTATTCCACTATTAGAATGAGATTAATGTTACTTACAATTAGAATCTGCACTTGGTAAATATTTTTTCACAATCATTACCATTATGATAGTCATCTTTACATTGGTAATGTGAGCAAATAAGCAAGGTCCTGCTATATTGTAGGTGTTTAATGAAAAGTGAATGAATATCCCTGGAAGATAAGACTTATGTTCCATGTTTAAATTTATCATCATAAGCATTCAGTCATTTTTATGGACTATATGAAGTAATCATATAGAATATTTATTAAAGCATAATATGGTTACAGGATATGTAGTTAGATGACTAGAACATAGTTGCCACTAAGAACATGTTTTCTAATAAATTATGAATTAATTGATGAGTGTACTAATATTTTTGGAGAGCCAATATCAATAATGCTGATGGCCAAATTAATTTTCTATCTTTCTATAGAGATTTAAAAAGAATCCTTTGGGATGGTACTTGTCTTTATCAGTCACCCCTGAACCTTCCATAAAATAACGTTACAATTTTGGAAAGTTTTATGTCATGTAATTATAAATAGGTATTAGATAAATGTAAGTTCACTTTCATTATTATTTCACTTAAATTTGATTTTTAAGAGAAGTCTTTATAGATTGACCTTCCAGAAGAAATGTTTAGTGCTACCAATGTTAAAAATAATCTAATTACCAAGCCACCTTCTAGTCTATCATTTTCTATTAGACATCATGTTAAATAGCAATTTTTTTCAGTCTATTTTAAAATTCAAATCATGGGAAATAAATAAAATAGAGATTAAAATTCAACTCATGGGTAAAGTTTTAATAACAATTGAATCGTTAAAACCATTTTGACTGCTTACCAATATATATGCATATGTATAATACTAAAATATAATACACTAAATATAAATATATATTTTTGTACCAACCCAATACAGTAAATATGTATTTATTGATCATTATATGTTAATAAGTAAAATGAATGGCTTGAGCACAAGAAATGGCTAGTAATCAATTTTTCATCTCCTGACACTGATTTAATATGTGGTCAGGTGCCAGGGATGATGTCAATTTCTCATGCACTTCTGCTTAATGGAAAATACAATTATCTCAGACAGGATCTGTTAATATTTACAAAGTACTATTATCTGTAACTATTTATAGTTATTAAATATTAAAAGAAAATCTCATTAATAATTTTATACACCAAATAAGAGTGAATGTTGGCTTGAGAAACCATTTTTAAAATGCAGTGTTTCTCTGGTTAAAGGTGGTACTATGCTTCTGGTGTCCCTTTTGATGACATTCAACTAGACTGCTGACTTCAAAAATAAGAGTGACATACCGCGGCCTGTAGTTTAGTAATAGAACACTTACCAAAATGCTGGATACTAGTTTAAATGCAAATATGGACGTGGATAGCATATGGGGAAAAAAATTCATTTTAAGCAAGTAAACTCAGCCCTGTTTTTGTTGAGGCTTTGATTAATAAATGGCATCTTTAAACATGTAACAAAACTGAATGTGAACTTAGTACAACCATGAATGGCAACAGGGAAGTGAGGAAGAGATTTTGAAAATACTCATTCATCTATTCTGAAACAATTAATCTTCAAAGGAAGTCATTAACATCAATCTCTTTAGCTAAATTCACCTGAGAATTAGATGCCAGTAACACAGACTCATTATCTAATGTTGGAATTTTTCACCTCCAGATTAAAAAATAAGCAAGAACACAAAAGCAATTAAAATACAGTTCTTGTTTAATAGTTTCCTCTGTTAATTACCTTTACAAAGAATCAGTCTTTCAAAGTGACATACAGTGTGTAATCTTAAAGGAATAAGAAAGTATAGAAGCCTAGTAAAGGTATTTTATTTTATTTTTCTCAAAAAGAGCATCAATCACAAATGAGAGTGCTAGCTTCAAGGCTAACGTTTTTCTTGGGTCCTATTTAGGAGCCAGAGGACGTGGTTTTTTTTTTTTTTTTTTTTTTTACTAAATACTAATCTTGTCATATTTTATACACTTTCATACAAGTCACCCGTCTAGGTATAATTACCTCAATGAAATTAATATTTCCAAAGGTAAATTTTAGACGTTGGAAAGTGATACAAAATCTACTTGAATATGTGTTTATTGTTACTCTTATAATTTCTCTCTTATCCATTAAAATGTATTTTCTTTTTATTATTGCCATTTGAGCTTGCATGAACAATTTACCAAAACAGGAGACTCTGTAGGGGAGGCACACATTTTAGTTACTAAAAGTAAACCACCAGTTATATCAGGTAAGGTACTGCAACAAACAAGCTGCCGTAACAAACTCCAACTGTAAGACTGTCCCCACCCAGCGGGAGTAGGCTTTTCCGGTCGTAATGTGCGTGTTCCTGATAAGCAGGTTTCTTTCCTCCAAGTCGTGTTTCGGGAACTCCAGTCCTCTTCAGTCTCACGACGTGGGTCATTCAGACATGTAACATGAGATGTACCCAGAAAATTTTAACTACTGAACAACTAGAGTAGAGGCCCTTTGGCTGGCTTACAATTAAGGCCCTGGCTCTTCTAAATAAATTTTGTAAGTGACAGTTAAGTCATGTATTTATTTTGTGGACCAGGCTAAGGCATGGAATTGGAGTGCGCACAGATCTAAACCTCTTCAAGGTTAGCCTTTACCCAAGTCTGAGTAACACAAATATTTCACGATGAAGTGCGCGTGGGGTAGGGGTACAGACATTACTCTACAACTCTCTTGAATCAATTTTACTTTAGCTGCTTTTTCTTTCTGTCCTCTTTTTAAAATGCATACATTTAATATATAATTTTGAAACCTCTTATGGTGTGTCAAACACCGTGCTAAGGGAAATAAAACTGTAAAAATGACACATTCCTTCCCTCAGAAATATCACAAACCAGTAGATGAAGCACATATTTAAACAATTATATTGGCATAACCTAAAATGCTATAGTAGATGAATGTCTACAACATTACAGGAACCAAAAAGAGAATAACAAAATCTGCCCTGGTGACAGTTAAAAGGTCTCCCCTGAGGAATCAACTGCATCAAAATATAATTTACCCCAATTCGGTAAACATACACTAAATGCATGCCAATATTGAACCCTACAAAAAATGAGTAAGGCTTGGCCCTTGTTCTCAAGGGATTCATAACCTAGCAGAGGGGAAAGAGACAATGAACAGGCATGTGGAATATATTTGTAAGAAAAGCATCTTTGGTTCTCTCTGAGTGACAGGAGACAGCCTGAGGCTGAGCTGGGGTTGGTGACCAGCACACAAAGCCAGGTCCCCCTAATCATCAATCAGACCCCCCGATCATTCAGTAGGGGAATTATCATCATTCTCTGCCCCCAAAGATACATGATGAGAGAAATTCAGTGTCCAACTCTGCCGCTAGGAGGAATAGAAAAGGAAAGCGTGTCTCCTCAGAGAACTCTTTACACACTCGCTCTAGTTTTGAATGGAAACAGAAATCAGCAGAAATGGGTCCAAGCGGCCCTTGGCAACTCAAAGCCAGTGCTTTATTTTAAAGTGATCTCAAGTTACAGGTTCTCTTAGGCACCTGGCATAATCAAAGAAAATCCTCTTTGGATCTAAGTCTCAAAGACTTTTCACTGTAATATTTCAAGAAACAGAGGTTTACAATTTAAAATTACAATCAATAATTTTTGTTTGTTCAATTTGTTGTACTAATTGGGAATTGGCCATGGGGAAATGGCTATGGACAAGCAAGGCAAGTTCTATCCTATATCCTTGTTGTCATGCTCAGAGAAGCCATACTCGTCCCAATTCACTACCCACAGTCCTTTTAAATATAGTTTTCATCCCAAGGCTAGGAAATATCTCTGCATTGAACTGTAAAGTGGGTTTTCCTGCTCTAGCAATAGAGAAAGGAAAGAGAAAGGGCTTGGGTGCCTGAAGCCTGAATGTGAAGCAAAGGAAAGCAAACAAGTTAGTGTTTTAAAATCATCATTAAGACAGTGTTTCTCACAATCTTCCCCTATTGATCTATTATGTGTAGAATCATTAATTTATCTTAAGCATTGCAACTAAAGTAACTATTTCACCTATCTTCTTGCTGGATAACAAGCCATTCCCAACTCTGTGGCTTAAATACCAATCTATCGTTTGTCATGCTTTTATATTTGGCTGGGATTTTTTTTTTCTGTTTGTTTCACCTGGGCTCACTTATGTGCTGCATTCAGCCAAAGGTTCTGCTGGGCTAGCAGTTCCTCATGGCCTCACCTGCACGTCCAGCAGCTGGTACTGGCCGCCAGGCTTCCCTGATTCTCTTCCATGGGGCTCTCCTCCTCCAGTGGCCTGGATCTGCTTCCTTACATGGCGGACCCACACTGGAGACCACGAAAGCTCTTAAAACCTAGTCCCCCAATCAGCCATCATTTCTGCTGCCTTGTGTTGACCAAACCCAGTCACAAGGGCAGTCTAGGTTTAAGGAGAGAGAAATAGTCTCCACTTCTTGTTGGAAAGAGGGACAGAGCCACATTGCAAAAGAACATTCGAGTATTTGATGAGGCTGTCTTGGAAACAAGCGATCAAAGCACATAGCGTAAGGAGGAGGTGAGAGAGGGATGGGTTTTCCTCGGACCCCAGCACGAACTGTACACAGCCAGCAGGCAGGCGGATGTTGTTTCACAGTCCAAGTCTTGGAGTTTGACAGCAAAAGAAGAGATAAAAGTCATTTTGTGGAGTGTATATATCCTGTCTTCAGCCATTGCTCTCCTCAGAATCTTTCAGCTTACCAGGTTGGCCTGACTACAGGGAACTTCATTTTTCCTGGCATTTTGCATTAATATCCTTAAAGGAGCCAAGTCCTTGGAACACAGCGGCTTTCTGTGACTGGAACAGTGTAAAGAGATACATTTTCTAAGCATTATAATACTTAGGGAGGGAAATGGAGGAAAACAAGAGTAAGTCCCTGCTTTATTTTCTCCACATATAATTTTTTTTTTCTTTTTCAATACTGTTAGTGTTCTGAGGTTCTAAACTTTGAACTGTCAGCGTTTCCGAACACTATGAGTTTTGGATCAAAATATACCTAGATCTGAAATTCATTCCTGCCACCTAGAGCTATAGGTCTGCTATTTAAACCATTTTAGGTTGAATTTGTTTTTCTTTCTGGCTTACAACATGAGGTATATCAACTGAGTGACGGTTGTTAAAAACTAAGCACTCAATACAGAAACTACACAGTTTCCACTCTGAAAAGGCCACTCATGCAGAGTGGGTTAACAGACAAGTCCACAGATAAATATATTTCATTACTATGTGGATAAAAATGTAAACCTAGTACAATGGGGCCACAAAGTGGAAAGTGGTTACTTTCACCTGGAAACTCTGAGGGATTAAAAAAATCTTGACAGATGTGGTTTCTGAACTAAACATTAAACTAAAATATTCATCTAGGGGTGGAGGGAAAAGCAGCTTCAGCAAAGGCACAGGAATACAGAAGAGACCGCACATGTAGGGGATGCCTGTGGTTTAGCACAGGCGGAGGGCAGGGTGCAGGGAGAAAACATGAGGAATGGTGCCTGGAGAGGAAGGGGAGGTTGTATCATAAAGGATATCCTGAGTGTCATTAAAATGAGTTTCAAATGTATTCTCTAGGTTAAGGACACTCTTGGAAGTGCTCATCAAAGGGAGTAAAATGATCATATTTCCATTTCTAAGATAATTCTGAAGCAATGTGAGGTAAGGAGTATAAAAGAGATTGACTAGAGCTAGGAAACCAGTTATAAGACTATTTCAGGAGAGCATGTGAAAGATCCTTAGAGCTAGAAGTAAGACAGAAGTAGAGGAAGTAATACTACAGGTGAAAAAGCAGTAAAATACGATTATCTGCTAGTGATATAAATTAACAACTTTTCATATCCAAATACTACATATTAACATATGATGTTAAATGACTGTTCCAAAACCAATGGCTCCTCTTGGTGTATTTTTGCTCCTGAAAGACCTAGAGCTTGTTTTCTTTTTTTCCCTAGTTAACAATGAAACATCCAGTATTTGATCATGAGAAGCGCATTCCAAGTCTGGTCTGTTTTACACAGTATTTTACAGCTTCATAGAACTAAAGCATCACATGAAACCAAGATAAATTACTCTACACAATTCAAAACCTTCAAAATTTGCTGCCAAACATTCACAACTTTCTCACTCTTTTGGACACATGTAAAATCCGGCTCTGTGTGTGTTACTGGAAAATGACAGTATTCTCTACTTATTTTTACTGTCTAAACATAAATGAATTATCTCAGTTGAATGGCCGCAGCTATGTGAATGCATGTCTTCTCCACTTTTCTGAAGCTATTTTTCCACACAAAGGAATGAAAACTTGATACATCTCGAGCTCTAGATTGCATCCAGATGACTCCACAAAGAAGAAAAACATTTTCAGTATTTAATTTTCCAACAATTTCTATTTGAGTAAGTAGTACTACAACTTTACATGTAATTGGACACACACACACACACACAGCAAAACCTGTGAATACTTTTCAATATTTTAGCTTACTTTGAGAAAAAAAGCATGAAAAATTGATTCAAAGCTTATATAGCAATACAAGAAAATACCACGAAGAAGTAACTAAATAAATGTTACAGATTTCAGAGGACAGAGACGTTATGGTGACTTAGAATTATTACATTATTTTAATGATAATCATATCTATAATTATTATATATATCATATATAATTATAATAATTATATTCTAATGTCATAATTATTATATTAAATTAAATTTTAAAGGAAGATAAGATCTATATTGATCTGTAAAAGATATACAGGAATTGATAGAGAAAAAAGGGGAGAAATAATTCATAACAAAAAGAACAGCCTCAGCAAAAGGACATTAAGTAGACTGGTGATAAATAACATGTTCATTATGTAAATGCTGCTGCGTCTTTCCAGTGATAACAAAGCTAAAATCATTCTAAAAAACAGTAGAAAATATAATAAAATATGAAATATGACACAATTAATCCTAACAATAAGACAACTGGTAATGGAAATGACATGGGTGGCTAGAGAGTAATAAATGTGGTAAAGGGGTCTTGGCCTAAATGTTTGTTTACCTTCACTGCTTCAGTTAGTTTGGGGGTCACCGAGATATGTCTCTATAGGGATGCTTCAAAACTGCATACATCTCTTATAATGGAAGAACTAAAGAAAATGTGACATCTAAAGCATGGTATTTCTGTTTACATAAGTATGTCTAAAACATTCAATGCTATAATGACACTACTGCCATAAATTACCCTTTGTTTACTAATAGTAATTTATACATTGTTCTCAACAGACTGCAAAGCTCTTTTCAAGTATGTTAATTCAAGTGACTGTTACAGTAACTCTCTGAAGCAGGTATGGTTGTTTTTCACAACCATCATCACCATCATCATCACTATTTTACCACTGAATAGTTGCCCAGAAAAGTAGAACACGTTTTTCAAGTTCATATATTTCATAAGTAGAAGAGACAGAACTCCATCCCAAGTTTTTGTGTAACAAACTTTATGTTTTATATCATGTCATGCATCTTAGCAATTTACTAAAATTTAATAGAAAAAAAATTAGTGAAATATAAATAACCATACTGGCTATTTAGGGAGTATGTTTTTCCATATAATCATAAGCAAGCTCTACAGATAACCATAGATGGCAGAAAGCACAGAGATTCAGAAGACAGGAAACCAACTCAACTTTGAGAATAAAAGCATTCAGATTTTCTGAATGCAGGAAACTTTAAAAATATTTCAGCATTAAAGACACATGTATAAATAAGTCGTAAGATTAAAACCAGCATGTACCGACCTCTATTGTGTTACTCACTTCCACTCCACAGTAGACATTTACTTACCATGTTGTCATCCGCACTCAATGAGGGGTAACTGCGGTAAATTATTTAACTGTACAACACAGTGATAATTATGTAATAAGTATCCAATTTGATTAATGTATTTGATAATGTTTGATTAATAGAGTTAAAGATGATGAAATTAATTTTCAGATTTTTAGAATATTTGCCCAATATCTCACAGTTGGGCTTTAAAATAACTACAGCCTTGGAAGAGCCACAGAGTCAGAGAATCCTGACCAGAGAAGCTGTGAAATAATAAATGCTGTTTTAACTACCAAGTTGTGGGGTAATTTGTTAGAAAGCAATTAATAACTAATACATAGAACATAACACAAGATTCAATACATTTTGAAATCATAAAGAATATGGTCAACAGAGAGAGCTAGAAGTCACTAGAAGTTTGGAAAATAAACAACACACTTCTAAATAATCCTCAACTCAGAGGGAAAAAAACAATAAAAATTAGAAACACATTAAAAACATTAAAGGCTTGCAGGGTATCAATGTACCAGATGTGGATGCCAAATTTTGCTTGTGTAAGTGACAGAATTCTGCTCATTTATGCCTGAAAATACATACTAATAACATCTGGAAATTCTGTGAAAAATCTGATTTAAATGACCAGAAGCAGGGCCTGGTTCCAAGGGAAATCACACATACACCCAGCCTGACCCCGTCTGCCCTTCTTTTGAGGCAACAAATCTTTAATACAATGTGAATTTCATCATCACTTACTGAATATACCTCTTCTTTCTTGCCATTTACAAAGAGAGAGAGAAGAAAAAAAAGAAGGTATGTATAACTAACAAGAAGATTGAAAGAAAAGTCATTGCTACAGATACACAAAGATGTAAAAGCTATTATTAGGCCCCTATGCAAATAAAGCTCTGGTTAAAAAGGTTCCCACAAAGAAAACAACAGGCACAGATGGCTTTCAGGCTACGTCTACAAAACTTTCACAGAACAGATTGTTCCAATATTATATAAACTCTTCCAATCAATAGGAAAAAAAGGGAATATTCCTTAACTCATGCTGTGCTTATCTTAAAATCAGAGCTAACCAAAGACACCATAAGAGTAAGAAATTAAAGGCCATTTTATTTATCAATATATTTACAAATATCTTAATAACTCACAAACTATAAGCCAAATACTATCTGTAGATGTGTATGTGTATTTGGTATGTGTTTGTATACATACGTATTTCCAATATTTGGCTTATATATGTATCCCCAACATATTGGCTGAGGAACAGTATTTTACATCAAAACACAACTGAAAATATTTATTTATAGATACCCACATTTGCCAACGTGCAGACTAAACATCTGTGGTCAAGTCATAAACATGTTTCCTGATATTTGGCAAAGTGGCTGGAATCACTAGAAAGAAAAAAGTATAACACTGAGATTTACATCGTGCTGTTATTACTGGTGGTATAAATAAATTTAATTTATTGTTTCTAAATACATCTAAATATGCTCAAAATGACTACATTTCATGATATTTAAAAGGTATATTCAGACCAAAATTTTGAATACAGTGCCAAAATAATAATCTATTAACTACTTACAGAAAGCAGATACTACTAACAATGAAATCTATCAAAGACAGGAAGTCCAAGATTGATTTTGCCCCATCTCTAGACTTTGTCTCATTTTCAAACTAAGAACAGCTTTTGATACAAATAATGGAATACCAGGGGGAGGGTACAGCTCAGTGGTAAGAGTGTGTGCTTAGCTGAGGTCCTAGGTTCAATCCTCAGTACCTCCATTAAAATAAGTATGTAAATAAACCTAATTACCTCCTTCTCCAAAAACAATTTAAAAAAAGAATAATGGAATACCAATTTTCCAATACTAATAAAAAGTTCATATATGGAACCAGCTGAAAGTGAAGACAGAAAACCTTGATAATAGTATATATTTCTCTGTATTTCAGAAAAAAGAATATTATGTCATCTTCAAAGGAAATAATCATAATCAATAGATAAATAAGTAATTTTAAAAATTTCATCAGTTAAAAGTATGTACAGGCATATCTTAGAGATATTGCAGGTTCATTTCCAGACCACAATAAAACAAATATTGCAATAAAGCGAGTCACATGAAGTTCTGGTTTCCTACTGCAGATAAAAGTCATGTTCAACTCTGCTACAGTCTACTGAGTGTGCAACAGCATGAAGTCTGAAAGAAAAAGCACCTACCTCAGAAAGCACTCACTGCTGCATGACGCCAGAGCAGTTACAACAGCGACATTGTCTCACAAACAATAACAAAGCTAACAATAACAAAAGTTTGACATACTGTGACGATTAACAAAATGTGACACCGAGATGCAAAATGAGCAAATGCTGTTGTAAAAATGGCACTGACAGACTTGCTGGACACAAGATGGCCACAGATCCTCAATTTGTTAAAAAAAAAATGCAGTATCTGCAAAGCTCAATAAAGTAAAGAGTGAATAAACGAAGTATGCCTCAGACGGTCATTAATTGGCTGAAATTACAGGTGGTGGAATAGGAAGTTCTGTTCTACTGGGGAAACAATGAGGATCTGGTCTCTGTTGTTGAGTTCTTCACGGTTCTCTGGTGGTACCCACTAGAGAGCACACAGCTCCTTTCCCTGCCATCACCCACCATCTCCAAGAAGGAAAGGAGTTTTGCTTTGGGCTTGGTAAGTTTAAGGACTCTAGCTAGACCTTATTTTAATAACTTCATAGTTTTAAAAAAGTCCACACAAGACAAAACTCTTGCTCTTGGCTGCCTTCTGTTTGTTTTCCCCTTGATGTGATTTTCTCAGACTCTCTTCTTTCCTAATCAGAATTGAAAGATATAGAGGCCAAGATATGGGTGAGAAATTAGAGGAAAAGCATAAAGAACAATGCTTGGTCTATTTTAGTCTCAGGCCTTAGGCCCACTTTCTAAGCCTGAGCTCAAATGAAAACCGCTTTGGGGTCTGCAGAGCCAAACAGTCACTAGTAATAACACACGCCTTTGGACAGCCTTGTCCCCTGATAGCCCTTTGGAGAAAGTCCCAAGTTGCAGGCAGACAACTGTTTCAGGAGAGGATTCAAATATTAAGGGTCTTATGTCCCAGAAATATCCCAGTTAATCTTCCCATGAACTTTTGTAGCAAAAGGCAAGTGTGTGTAAATCAAAAGTGCCATTCACAATAAGAGACAGTATATTAGTAGACTATGAAGTCAAGAGGAGCACAAGAGAGGTGACAGTCTACACAACCCATCAGAAGCACTGAATGTCGTCATGTGACAGCAACATCTAACAAGATTCACCTACTGGTAATTCATTTGTTCCTGGAGCTAAATGAAATATGACCTTATGGGATATTGTGGGGGCTGGGAGAGAAACCAACAGGAAGGCAATGGAATGTGGGTGTGTGTGCACGTATCACCTTATGATATGTCAGTATGTGCGTTGTCCCTTAGCGCACTTCCTATGCTATGAACTAATCTACTTGTTTCCAAAATGAGGAATGACTCTAATATGTCCCATGCCTGCCCCCAGAACTCCCTGGAAGAGCCCTGGGAAAGCAGCTGTTTGCACTGCTCCCCTTCCCATCACCCCTTGAACCTGCCCCAACCAGAACATCATCCTCACCTCTTTACTGCATCTCCCGTGAGACTCACCAGCAATATTCAAGCTGCCAAATCTGACAGTCAATTTTCAGTTTCTGTTCTTCTCAATTCTTTAACAGGATTTGGCACAGTTACTCACTTCCTGAAAACACATTTAACCACTCTCCCTCCTAATTCTACTTAATGCTTTAGCAACTCCCTTTCAGTGTCTAGCTCTGGATCCACCACTTTCAGGTAAACTCTAAATCCTGGGGCACCCCAGTCTGCTAGGACCTCTTTTTCTTTATTTCTGCAGTCACTCTGTTGGTACATTCATCCTAGTCTCGAGGCCTCAACCACCACCAGTATAGTGACATTTCCCAAATTTATATTTCCCTCTGACCTCTCCCATAGGCCAATGTCATACTGGATATTTTTAATTGGATACTTAAATATAAACCTGAAAAATGACACATCAAAACTGATCTTGATTTCTATGACATCACCTCCCCACAATAAAATAGTATTTCTCCAGGGTTCCCCCTTTTGAGAAATAACCCCAGTATCCACAGTAGCCCAGGCCTAGAGCCTTGACGTTCTTGACTGTTCTTATTACCCAGATCCCATATACATTCTGCATAAAAGCTCACTGACTCCACATTGAAAATATCGTAAATACAACATCCTGTTACAAAGTCCACCACTGTCCTCTACTCAAGCCTTCGTCTTCTTGCTCACTGATGACTTCAAAAGTCTCCAGAATGGTTTCTCTGCTTCTGTTCTTCCCATTCTATACACTTTCTCCACATGTTAACTACAGAACTCCTAAAAGTTATTGGTGAAAAAAAAAGGATCTAGACAGACCTGACATTTTTCATAAAAATTAAGTGAAAATACAGCACAGTCCTATATGTAAAATGCAGCACTGTGTTTCATGATGAAATGCACATGGGGTAGGTGTGTAGACTCTGACTCTCTCTCTCTCTGTGGCTCTTCTTCCTTAGCTCCTTTTTCTTTCTATCCTCTTTTTTACATGCATAATTTAGTAGAGAATTTTGAAACCTCTTACAGTGTCTCAAACACTGTGCTAAGGGAGCACCGACTGGCACTATTCTAAGAAGTGGGGAAGGAACAGTGAACAAAACAGTCTTTTCTTTCATGAATCCCTTCCTTGGGAAATAGACAGTATATACATAAGTTAATACAAAATACAATATCATACAGAGGAGTATTAAAAAAACATGCAGCAGATGGGGAATAAAATGATACTACATGCTCTTTTATGTCAAGGACACTGTAATGAGATGATATGGGGTGGAGGCATGAATGAAGTTAATAAGAAAGTCATGCAAATAAAAAGGCAAGAGAGCTCCAGGTAGACTGAGTGGCAGAGGCAAAGGCCCTGAGGCAGCACAAGCTTGGCATGTTTAGAAAAGGCAAAAAGACCGGTGTAGCTCCAGGGGCATTA
Organism: Vicugna pacos; assembly: GCF_048564905.1. NCBI lineage: Eukaryota > Metazoa > Chordata > Mammalia > Artiodactyla > Camelidae > Vicugna > Vicugna pacos. The sequence goes on from NC_133009.1 coordinate 31,870,101, forward strand.
AAGCAAGGAGAGGAAGAAGACGAGAGGTGGAACATGGTATCCAAGACAGCCAGGAGGTGGGTCATGCAGACCCTTCTACATTCTGGCAATGACTTCATAGGTATCTAAAATCTGACAACATATTGGATATATTTAAGCAGGTGAGTACGTGATTTCAATAGCCTTTTACGTAAATTAATAGGCTTTCTCTTTCAGAGCACCTTAACTCTACAGAATAATAGACTGGATTGTAGAGTTCCCATATGCCCCCTCAACACTCCCCCCTACTACTATATCACATTAGTTGTGGTACATTTGTTATAACTGATGAGTCAATATTGAGACATTATTTTTAAGCCCATGGTTTACATTAGGATTCACTCTTTGTGCTGTATATTCTATAGGCTTTGACAAATGTATAAAGGCATATGTCTGCCATAATAATATCATACAAAACAGTTTCACTGCCCTAAAACTCTTCTGTGCTCCTCTGATTCATCCTTCACCCAAACGCCCTGGTGAACTGGTCATTTATCATCTCCATAGTTTTGCCTTTTCCAGAACAGCATATGTTAGTATTATACAGTATGTAATCTTTTTAGATTGGCTTCTTTCACTCTGTACTACACATTTAAGGTTCCTTCATGTCTTTTTGTTGATGGATAGCTCATTTCTCTTTATCACTGAAAATATTCCATTGTACAGGTATAGTACAGTTTGTTTACTCATTCATTTACTACAGGACATTCTAGCTGCTTCCAAGCTGAGGCAACTATGAATAAAGCTGCTATAATTTTGGTGTGCAGGTTTTCGTGTGGATGTAAGTTTTCAACTCATCTGAGTAAACATCAGGGGGATGCAATTGCTAGAACATGTGATAAAAGCTATGTTTACTTTTTAAAGAAATAGCCAAACTATCTCCCAAGTGACTGAACCAAAATCATCTCATTGGAGTTTATTTGATTTGAAGAAGCATCGAGTATCTTTTTATCCCCTGTCTGCTTCATCTTTTTTCTTCAATACTCCTATGTATGATATTCATTCCACATTAATTTGTGTATCTGTTGTCTATTTCCCTAGGAAGGGATCATGAAACAAGCCCGTTTTATTCATGGCTCTATCTCCACCCCATATATGAGTGCCAGTTGGTCATAGAGCAGGTGCTCCCTAAATAGTTACAGAATAAGTGATTGAAAGGCTTGCAGGGAACCATTTTTAAATATCTTGAAAACTTTCTATAAATACACAAATGTTAAAAGTACAACAAATCCTGATTCACCCATGACCAGGCTTGAAGAATTGTCAACATTCTGAAGACAGTCATTAAATACAGCACATCTATTATTTTAATGACAGTTCATTTTATCAACTGCTTTTAACGTGAGCAAATGGTCTGTAGAACAAAGAAAAAAAAATGCCATGTGGCAAAAAGGCCTACACTGCATTAACATGACAAATCTATATAAACAAAATAACCTGAGTCAGTACAAAGCCAGATGTAAGTATATTAAAGCTTTCTTACATACCCTCACATCAACAACAAATAAAACAGCAGATTAAACACAGTTCACAAAATTTCTCCTGACTTGCTGTTCTTCATTTTACACATTTATTTATTCTGCTTCCTTCAGGGCAGCACTTTTATCTTCATCCTTTTCAATTTCTCGTATCTCTGTGGCGTTCTGTTCAAAGGCCTCCCGGAACCTGCATCTTTGGGACTGTTTCTGCCTAAACAGTTCGACCTTTAGTTCCCAGCTTTTTTAGTTTATCTTATCAACTAAACTGGTGCTTCACTGAAACCCTTTCATAATTGGTCTAGAGACTATCAATTCTCTTCACTCATGCCGTCTCATGTTTTAAAATATTTTCTCTGCTTTAAAATACAATGCACAGAAATAATATGCAAATGGTACTCTCTACCTGTGTGGTCACAGAAGTGTTTTAAGAATGAACTTACCTAGTTTAGTGCCTTGTATTTGTTTACAAAATAATGTTGAAATAATGACTGTGCAGTTTTTAATTGAAGTATAGTCAGTTACAATTCTGAAGTATAGTCAGTGTCAATTTCTGGTGTACAGCATAACGTCCCACAACTGTGTATTTTAGTCAGACATGCCTACCCATTCCTTCTCAGTGTTGTTAAACTTGGAGAACCTAAAAATACCTTGCTTTAGTCAACAAGTATTTACTGAATTCCATCTGTGTTAAGCATTATTCTAAGCAACAGATATACAATGGTACACAGGGCAAATGAGGTTCTTGCCTCATATCATCTTACATTTTAGCAGACTACTAGGCAATTTCACCAAAGTTAAGCAACCAGCCTCAACAGCCTGTCCTCTTACCTAAAAGACTAGCCATGTATCTCTTAAGATACTTGATCTGGCCATTCAAGTGGGTGTGAAGAAGAAAAGGGCAAGTAGGGCTTTCTTCTTTATATATCAAATGGCTATCGTTTATTCCAGGCCGTAAAGAGGCATTAGTAGGAAGTCCACACCTGACCATTTTCTTTAGTATAAATAGTCAATTAGTCTGGGATTCAAAAACTTAGGTTCGAGTTAAAAAAAAAAAAAAGCACTATAGAGTTTCTAGTCATCGCAATAAGGCATGAAAAAGAAACACGAACTATACATACTGGAAAGGAAAGCAGAGTATTTCCACTTGTGTATGATACAACTGTGCTGATAGAGCATCCTAAGAAATCCATAAAAAGTTACTACAACTAATATGTGGTAAAAATTATCAAGTAACCCAAAATAGCATTTTAATATAGCAATTATCAAAGAGGTCAAAAATTATCAAGTAACCCAAAATAGCATTTTAATATAGCAATCAAAAACTGTTGAAAATCAAAATTTTAAATGCCAAAAGTGGATTAATTTCAAGTAGATTTAACCAAATATAGGTATAGGATCTATCCAAAAAAACTACAGACAGATCTATCCAAAAAAAACTATACAGAATATTACTAGGAGAAAGAAATTTTAAAGTCCTTAATACACGGAGAAATACACTATGTTCATGAACTGGAAGACTAAATACTGTTAAGGTGTCAAGTCTCCCAGGACTGACCTATAGATTCAGCACAATGTGGAGCAGAATTTCAACAGGGTTTTTTTTTTTTTAGATGGGAGGGAGTATAAACTGACAATCTGATTCTAAAACGTATAGAGAAATGCCAAGAACAAGAATAGCCAAAACAAGTCTTAAAAGAAGAACAGATTTGGAAAACTTTTACCACCTGATTTGAACTCATTATAAAAGTACATTAATCAAGCCAGTGTAGACTGTTGTAAAGACAGACATATGTATCAATGGAATAAAACAGAGCTTCCAGAGGGAGATCCACACACAGACGGTCAGTTGTTTTTTGACAAGTGCGCCAAGGCAAGCCTGTGGAAGCTTATGACTCTTGCTTTAACTGACCATGAATGTGGAGTACATGGCTTTTTCCTTGGAAACTTTGTGGGGCGGTCAATAGCAGAACGTGCTTAAAGCAGACACCCCAAAATAAATGAAAAAACTTAGTACTGACTGGCCTCAAGCCCTGGATTTACAGAGACCTCGTCGAAATCATACAGTTTGGAAGAAACACTTCATCACTAGTGAGGGTGAGGGAAGAAGCAGGGGAAGGAATCCCTGCAGAGGGTCGACCCCTTTAGGAAGCAAACGCCTTCCAACACAGGCCACTGTACTCAGGGGCTGAGGTGGACTAATGGAGGGCAAATCTCTTTCAAACCTAACAGACAGACCAAACATAACCTCACAGATTCAATTCCAAGCAATTGCAGGGGACTGGTGATAACAATATGACTCTAATTTGATTTATCTAGTAGCACATATTTGTAATCTTATGAGCGCTGAGTCATAAGTACTCACCATTTTATGACCATGGAGCCCTAAGAAATAATTTTGCTAGGATGGAATTAAATGTTATTCCTACCTAGAGAAAAGATTTTGATTATTTCATCACATTCATAAAAATTTTATTGTTAATCTATAGGTTCGACTTGCTAGCTTTCTGATATCATTGGCTGAGTGTTGATTTTAATTGAATTCAAAATCTTTGTATAATTGCCCTATATAGCTCATTTCTATTGCTCGCTTTTTTCTATTTTGTTAGTTATAAAATATAAATTGATAATCTTTTCTAGTAATACATCTAATCACAGCAGGACCAATGAAAGCAGCCTATTAAATGTCATCAATCTTCATTATTGCAAAGCATAAATACCATTAAATATATGATACTGCTTGCACAGGAAACCAATTATAACATTTTCTGAACTACAGAACTATTTGAGTGTATAAAGTTGAGTCATATTTTTCATAATACATAGTATTACATATTTCGCTGTCTGTCCATATGCATAGCAGGTCACTGAAAAATCACCTTACCAACAAGTCTTTATTTATTTAGATATTACCTTCTATTCTTTATAGTAATGACATCACAAAAAAAGAGGGAAAAAAATTAGTAACATTTCTAAGAAGAAAATAATATTTTTCTAGACTTGAATGCAAGTAGTATTTTAGACACAAAAAGAGTTAGGGCTAGATTCTATGTTTTTTAATTCCTAGTCCATTATTTCTCTATTAAATATTCTTATGGAATTTATGTGTTTACTTATTCCCTGATTCACTTACTGTCTGTCAGTCACTTACTTTTTTTTTTAAAGTAACATTTATTGAATACCCTCTATTTTTTTCAAGACACTGTGTTGGGAACTCAGTTGAAGGCCTACTGGACGTGCCAAATAAGTAAGTAGGCAAACACAACTGCTTCAGTGAACACAGGATTGCTGGGAGCAGTTAGGAGAATACTCTGGACAGTGCCCAGGATGATGGCATGTTTCCCTCTGGAATAAAAGATGAAAACTGCATGGTATAGGTAAGGAGAAGCTTGTATTGCGGGACAGGGAGAGGCAGCGAGAAGCTGGGAAGCTTAGCACTTTGAAGGCAAAGAAATACATGACAATTTTGAAACAAGCTCAGTATGGATGGAGTAGAGATAGACTTAAGGAAGGATAATGAGGGATATGTCTGAAAAAAGTAAATAAAGGATAGATCAGTTGTTATTAAACCTTTATGTTTAGGTACATCCTAAACTTTGAAAAGCTACGTACACCTCACATATTTTTAGATGGAGATCAAAAATTTTTACTCAAATTGAAAAAGATACAAATAAAAAATTTCCAGTATATACAAACAATTATATTTCGAAATGAAATGGTTACATGACAGTGGTACCTAATGGAATCTAAATACCAGGGTGGGGAGATGGTACTCAGTGTGAGAGCATGCGCTTGGCACGTACAGGGTTCTGGGTTCAATCCCCAGTGCCTCCATTAAGGAAGGGAAAAACAAAACATTTTTTTAAGTTAAATTAAAAAGAAAATACCAGGTTGAATTATCCATCATCACCTATTTGGAAAATACATGGACAAGCTCTTCATACGTGAAGTTAAATATTATTCTGTTTTTCTCCTTAAAGTTACTTTTCAATTCTACTTTGTTCACATTTTCAATTTAATATGATAGTTTTTATGCTTCAAAGACTTCTATTGATCATCGGTCACAGTTTCCTAAAATAAATATGAAATTAATTTAAAATTATTTCTGTGATTAGAAGACTACTATATGAAATATACAGTTGGATTCATGAATTATAATTACCACACAATTTATGAAATATTAGATATTTTATTAAGTGTTTTAAAACAAGTAAAATTTTACTTAAATTATTTTCATATGATAGAGTTTAAATTTTTCCAATTAATTTATTTTTTATAAATGAATTTACTGAATGCTAGAATGAGATATAATAGCATCAATTCTATTAATCAATTAACAAAATTGCATACAGGGCACTTTGAATATTTCAGTGTATTCAAAAAATATGAGAGAATTAAGATTTTGTTAAATTTTAATACATCTTTATCAACACTATAATTGTTGATAATATACTTTAATCTTACCAGTTGCCTTAAATATAATCTTCTCAACAACTTTGAAGCTGTACATTCAGTTCTTTCAACTTACATATAATGTCTGACAAATAAATTACTTAGCAAAAGCATTCCTCTTGTAAATAAACTGGCCAAATCAGATTTCTGTCAGAAGATGACTAACCTCATTTTTCAATTCAAATGTATGTTACATATTTTTAGGAATATTATAAAAGCCACTGAGAAGGAAATTATGAAACACCTTTTTAAGGATCTGTTGCAAAAATCTATCAGGTCAAGATTAAAACAATATGAATATACTATTACTAATTCACTTGTTTTTATAAGAAGCTATAATAATATTTATTTTATATGCTATTTCTTACTGCTTATTTATAATAAAGCAATGTAATATATAGCTAAAATCATAAGTTATTTACAAAGTGAGAAGTCTGACAAAAGGTATAGTACTCTTTTAGTAGTGACTATTCTGAATTTTGCATATAATTTCTTAAGAAAAATTAAAAATCATGTATAATATTCACAGTAGATTTCATCAATGCTATTGTGCATGACTAAATTTTCCTTGTATACTTAATATAGCAGAAATGTATACTCTTAAAAGCAACCCATCCTACATCTAATGTATAATTTAATTTTTAATAATAAGCATAAGAAAATATTAATCTTTTAAGTCTAATATTAATCATTTATTAAGGCTAAAAATGGTTGACTAATATTAGAACAAGATTTCATGATATACTTGATAAAAGAGGCTTTTAGCTGACTTTATCAGTAAGAGTTCAAAAAGGAAACAGAGGCTCTAGAAGTAATATGAGAAGGAGGAAATTACTGTAGGAATGAAACCTGACATGAATGTGGGAGGAGTTGGAAAAGTGAAGGTCCACAAGAGAAGACTCAGATCAAGCTCAGAGAAACTGTCACTAACCAATCCTCCTGAAGCACTGAAGTGGGTGGACAGGTCCACGCTTGCTGGAAAATCCAAGAACCTGAGAAGTCTGAGCACCCCAGGGAGATGTGAAGGGACAACGGATGGAGACAGGCATGGAAGCTGTCCCCTCTGTGCAGCAGCACCTTTGGGCTGCTGGGTCCAGGCACCTTGAGGTGGACCAGACTGCTGGTGTCAGCAGAGCCACTGGCGGAGAAGCAGTGCAGAGGTGAGCAAGGACAAGGTGGGGCTCCGGGTATCCTTCTGTCACCCTGTCAGACCAACAACTTTCCAAGAGCAAAGTGTCTGCTCCACTTCAGCCCTCAAAATTATGCACAGGTCCCTCTTTCAGCTACTCTTACCTTGAAACATACCATGAAGGGATTTCCTGAAATTCAGCACTTCGACAAATTGTAAAATGCACACTGAGCTGACAAGAAACCATGTAACATTTTAGTCTGTGGACCTTTTACAGTGTAACTTGAAAATCCTGGTAGTCTCTGAAAACATTTCAGTTATTTTGAAATACATCAATGTCAATAGCCATGTACTTCTTTATCCATTTGAAAGTACCTTCCTTTACATCTTAGGGCATGAATATATCCAAAATTAACTGTATACATATGATAGGTGGGAGAAAAGCCATGTTTTTCATTTAATTTTTTAAAGCAAATATTCCTTTTGATTTGCTTCATCAAACTCTCCCATAAGATCTCTGCCTTTTTTGAAAGTCAGTGGATGAAAACTATGGGATCCTTAAAAGAATATTACCATCACCCTCCCACATTCTACAGGTACATGTGGTTTCAGAGCATCCAAACAATTGCCAAAGCAACTTATTTCCAAACTCATGCTGCATGTATAATACAGTATATATGAGATAAGAAGAGGCAGGAAGGGCTCTGATGGGAAAAAAACCTTAAATTTTTAGGTGTCCTAAAGTATTTTATACAACTGAAGAATGCACCATAATAAAATTCTACATAAGTGAATTACAGGCATTTTTTTATAAAGTAGGGAAAGAGAAATTATGACACGGAAGGTGAAAAAGAAAAATTTACATGAAGTTAGGTAAGAATACACATGGAATCTGACGGTCAGGAAATTGATTCCTTTAAAACAATAATACCCACATAGCTCTTCACAAGGGAACTTCATTCTACTATTGAAAACATTATAGCACTGAAGGTTTTATTTGAAAGATCACTTGAAAATTTTTGGATTGTATCTTGAGACAATGAGTTTGCATGGACCCATTAATTAAGGGGGGGACAATATTATACAGTACGGAGAATGAAGAGAAGTGTCTAAATGCACAAGAATGGACATGATTTAACAAGACATTTATATAATCCAAAATGAGATAATGGCAAAGAGAAATAGTAGAGGAGAAAGAGTGGATTAATACATGATAGTGATAGGGAAGTTAGAATAAGATATGGTAGCTGACTTACTGTGTAAATTAAGTGAAATGTCACAGACAATTCCGAATTTCTATCTTAGGCAACTGAATAACTAATGTCAACCACTATTAACTCATATAGAAAGACACAGAAAAATGAGTGAGAGTGCTAAGATAGAGACCACTGGGCTATGTGAAGTGACATATATGTTGGTCCCTGTCATCCAGATGAATGATATTTCACGAGATTTCAAGGGAAAATATATGTCCCAGGCACAATGTTGTAAAAATACGTTGAATAAAATGGTTGCCAAAGAAGTGCTGGAGGACAAGCATCACTGGAAATTCCAAAGGAGTCTTTTCTTAAGTGCAGATTTTTGTCTTCAGTAAATTTGCCACGGAAACAAGAAAGCTTATCAGTTATTTTCTAAATACACCTTGGTTTAGAAACTACGGCACTTAGATAACCATGCAAACCAATTAATGAGTTTCCTGCCTGGTGCAGCTAAAGCCTGCTTTCTCAGCCTCTTTTTATTAAATGGGGATTCAGGGTGATCGATCTGAGAAGACCTCTGAACATCTGGTGGAAATCAAGGCAAGGTTTTGTCCAGTTCAATGTGTAGTTCTGTCTCTCTTTGGATGGTCCATGTTGGAATTCAAAGATAATCAAGTCAGGCCAGGTTTCGTCTCTTTTTTGGAAAGTTTTTCATAAAAAAGTTGTCAAGATTCTACGTATGAGGTCACACCCACAACTGCTCCAAGCTGGATACTTCTGTAACCTTGTCACTCGTGTTAGGATGGCTGCTGCTGTGAGTCCTGTAAATTATTGGGTCAAGCACCACTGTCTCTTCTTACTGGTGAGAAGAGACACAATGAATTTTATCACTGTTAAGATTTTAGATAATTTGGAAATTAGATTGAGAACTAGTAAAAAATAGCAAAGGTAACATACAGGGCCTTCTTGTGCTCAGAGTATACTATGTCCCAATTATTCTCAGTTCTTCCACAAAGAAAGTTCCAAAGGTAGGTGAATATGTGGATCTGTTGCTCAAAGGAAAGGCTTAATAATTAGCTACAAATATGACTTCACAAAATAATGAAATCCTAGGATTGGAAGAGGGCTGCTGCAGACTGTCTGTGTTCCTCCCAAATTCGTATGTTGAAATCCTAACTCAAAAAGTGAAGATATGAGGAGTTGGAGCCTTTGGGAAGTGATTAGGTCCTGAGCGTAGAAGTTCATAAATAGGATTAGTGCCCTTAAAGACAAGACCCCAGAGAGATTGCTCGCCATTTCTGCTGTGTGAAGACACAGTGCAAACAAAGATGGCCAAATAGGACAAGGATTCTCACCAGACACTCAATCTGCCGGCACCTTGATCTTAGACTTCCCCAGCCATCCGACCTGAGAGAAATAAATGTGTGTTGCTTATAAGTCACTCAGTTTATATTTTTATTACAGCAGCTCATACAAGCCGAGACAGGCAGCAAATGAAACAGCAGAGGAGAAAGAGGTCCAGAATGAAACGCTAAGATACGTTCTTAAAGAATGGGTAGAGATGTACCCATGATATCCAGATGTGTTGGAGGAAGACAAGGAGAACATGATACTGTGAGAGGCAAAGAAGAAAGAGATTTAATAAGGTTTGCCTAATCTAAAAAAATCACTATATGATTAGATGTACCAAGTAAATGTGATCGATGATCTTGACTGGAGTATGTTCAGTGAAATAGGGAAGGTATAAAGCAGATTTCAGGGTTTGTTTGTTTCTTTCTTTCTTTCTTTCTTTCTTTTTTTTTTTTTTGGTGTTTTGTTTTTAAAAGAAGAAGTAGGAGCAGCAAGATTAGATAACTGTGCCAAAATATTTGAGCAGAGCTGAGAAGACATGTAAACATATGAGCTATGGACAGTTTGTTGTGGCAGCGTTGTTGTTTTCTGATACAGAAAGTGAGTTTTGAATTCATTTGATACATGCTGATGCAGAAGAGCCAGTAATGATAGAAATACTGCAAGTTCAGGGGAGGAAGTGTGATTAATGGGATGGTTTCTGAGGAGGAATTTTTAAAGTTTCAAGAGCATTTGGTATTTTATATTTCATATGTGCGGCAGAATCATCACATATTTAACTAACCTTTATTTCCTCTCCCTCCCTTCTCCCGTGAGTGTCTCAGTGGCTACTTTCACCTCCTCCAGCCTGAAGCAGAATTAAACACTCAAAAAAGCTAACAGGCTTTGGATGCATGCTCACACAGTGAGGTTTTTTTTGTTTTGCTTTTTTTTTTTTTTTCTCACAGCTCTTATAGAGGACTGAGCCTGGAGGAAAGGAAAGGGAACCCAGACCTGAGGACTTAGAGCCACTGAAGTAAGTAAAGGGAAAAAAAAAAAATCTTTTTCCTTCTCAAGTTCCTGGGAAAAGAGGATGAGGAACTCAGTGCTCTTGAGCTGGGATCAAACATGGAACACTCGACCCACCACCCGTAGACCACCCACCACCCAGCACTCCGGGGTAGTTGAAACATCCTGACTAACAGAGTCAGGGGAAATTGTGGGAAAGCACAATTAAGGAAAAACTTTGCCCACGACCAAGGTAAAACTAGAAGATAAGGTCTCATTCCTTAAGCCACTTGGGTTTTTCACTTTCTTATAGCGGAAAACATCATGTAGATGTCATTTTTTCAACAATTTTTTTTTTTTTTACTGTGGTTTAAAAACACTGTGAGTAAAAACACTACTATGCAAGGAGACTAAAAAATTTCTTTGGATGATTTAAGCACTCAGTGTCTTTAGAGAACTTTAGTGTGAATTTATCAGCGACTCTTTCCAACAGAGGTGTATGATAATGTCAGTGTTCTCATAATTTTAACTGCTAAGAAGCCAAGATGAAGAGAGGTAAGTGGTTGATCTAAAGTGACCCAGCAAATCTGTGGAGTAATTTCCAACTCCCAGGCAAGAACTCCTAGAGCGGAGCTGCCCCGTCTCTCTTCCTTGCTCTGGTTCACCTCAGTGTTAATGGCTGTGCAGCAGACAGTGTGTCTCCTTTCACAATTAGTGTAATTGAGGCTAAAATCAAAGACGTGTTGAAATAACTTTTATAATTCACACTGTTTCTCTAGGCTGAACACCCCCAGGAATCAGCCCTGAGCTTAATACCTCTGTTTAACATTTATATAGGATTCTGATTACTGGAAAAAACCCCACACTTCTGCTGACATTCTGACATGAGTTTAAACAGTTCTGTGAGGGATTATTGCAGCTCTGATGAAACAACAAAAAATTCTGCTAATTGTACAGGAATCTTAACATACTTTTCGCATTGTGCTTTCTTAATCCTGTCAGTGCTTTCATTAAAAAAAATTCCAAAAGATTAGTTAATATTCATAAAAGCAAGTTAAACAATTCTATCTTAGATTATACCCTCATGAGGTTAGGTTATTTCTCTTTTTGGTTTCTCTCTAATATTTTGATAGTTCTTTCATTTTATGACATTTTCAATCCTCAACTACTTTAAATGGATTCATTTAATTTAAATATTTATTTTAAATCCAAATTACAAAAACTCTACTAGAAGTACTGCTAGTTAATATTTCTTTTCATCAGTAAGCATTTAAAAGAAAAAGCAAACTGTAAACATTTTTATTTAAGTAAATTCCAGCAAAAAATTAAACAAACCATTTATTTTCAATTGACTAAGAAAATGGGATTAAGATGGTTAGTTCTAAGAGGGATTGGGTTAAATATGTCAATTTCACGCTGCAGAAATATAATTGCATCCAAAATATCTAAAAAGTGTATAAACTGATGTCTAATAGAAAAACTTATGGTTACTGGCAGGGGGGAGGGGGTGGAAGGGATAAATTAGGAGTTCAAGATTTGCAGATACTAACTACTATAGATAAATAACAAGTTTATACTGTGTCGCACAGGCAAATATATTCAATATCTTGTAGTAACTTAAGGTTAAAAAGAATATGAAAATGAATATATGTGTGTTCCTATATAACTGAAGTATTGTGCTGTACACCAGAAATGGACACATTGTATACTGACTATACTTCAATAAAAATATTTTATAAATAAATAAAATTTTTAAAAAGCTGACATGTAGAGCCTAGATTTGTTATTAGAAAAAAAACAATGAAAGAATTCATTAAGTTGAGCCCACATCTATGTTTGAAAGCAAATTGAACCCAAACAACCCACCAGAAATTTTTCTTTCTGAAATATTCCAGATGATGAGGAGGAGATTCCACAAAATATACTGTATGATAGTTTTATGAATAACAGTTTTTTGTACTGGTAGTAAAAACATCAAGAGCCAGTTTAATTATCTGAGTGCAACATTTTGATTAGTCTTGTACCTAAATCTCTTATTCTTCCTGGGATTTTACATTTCAATAGAATATTATTATATATTTTTACTACGCATTTTTCTATAAACAGCTTACTTTCTTCTTGAGAACAAAAAAAATATAATCCATAAAGTATAGCTACAATTGAACATACAGATTGTATTTTTAATAAGAAACATCGTTGCATTGTAACTTCACTTTGAAGACAGTTATTGTGTATTTCTGTGTAATTCTAAGTGTGATTTGAGGACAGTTGTATTAGTTTTTCTATTTTTATAAACTCAGATTACAGCTCAATGTCTTACATGAAGCTGGTGCTCAATAAATTCAAGAATAATAATTACAGGTCTTTTTGATTAAATGAAATGTGCACATTAGGAGAGTTGTTTTTTGAACAGTAACACATTAGACACGGAATGTGTTTCGAATTCAGACAAGCCAGTATCTCAGGTCGGCCAGTTGTTGTTTATGCGACCTTAGGCGAGTTACATCACCTCTGTGAACTCAGTGCCTTCATTTATAAAATGTGGATGCAGAACCCACAGGGCTGTGAAAGCACTAATGGCAATGGACAAAAAGCCTCCAACATACATCTGGTACACGGCATACACTCACTAAACGGTAGCAATTGTATTTATTGCTTATTATTCGTACATTGTAACTTTCTACAAATACAGGATTTTATACTATTCAAGCTTGATATATGGCAGGCAAGTTTTCATAACAGGTAAGGTTAATTTTCAGCTCCTTGTGCTACTCCTTCACACCTTTTATACTCTCTCTACTTTCTCCTGCCAGTAAGCAGCTCCCCGGCGGGAGCTTCCTGTTGGCAGTGTGGCTACTCTGACATGGACAGGGTTTCCCAGCCCTCACACCAGAAGCTGTCCCATGCAATCCATATTCACACTTCATTTCCTCCCTCCATTAAGCTGGGTCCAAATTCTAGGGTTTTATGCATTTCTAAGGCATGTGGAAACTGGAAGATCTAATACTTTGGTACATTTATCCTTGCTGGCATCCACTGAAACACCTAGTTTCTTGTCTCATCTTTTGACACTCAAAACTAATAAAAGAATTCCCTTCTCATTGCGTTCTGTTGCTGTGACATCATTTTCCAAGAGTAATGGCCACCAAGAGCTTGACTGGGATGGAAGTGTGTGTATGCGGAAAAAATTCTGAAAAAAAAAAAGTTCAGAGTTCAAATATATTAAACTCCCAGATATTAAAAAACAGTAATGAAGAATCTGTTGTTACCAGCAAAAGGAGAATTTTAGAGGGAGAGGAGTCTCCCACTGGTAGAGAAACTAAAATCAGACTTCGATACATCAAAGTCAAGTCAGGAAAGAACTCAGCAGTTTGAAGGGCTCGGCTCTGTCATTGCTGCGTGCTAACCAAGGGCAAGAATCAGGTCACACACGATGCCCTGACTAGGCAGCATCTGTTACAAGGTGAGGGACAGGTTTTCCCTAGCTCTGGCGCCAGAACGGGTAAGGGGGAAAAAATGACAGAAGAAAACCTCTTCCTGGGCAGGGGTACAGAACCTGGAAGATGTATAACTTTTACTTGCTGGATTGCTCACCTACCATTTGTACTGTTAAAAACCAAAATTCAACTGAGTAAATGTGAAGATCTAATTGGCTTTATTAAATGACTCATGAATTGGACAGCACCCCACCTGGCAACCTGAGGGGCTCTCTGAGGGGCTGTACAAAATGGGAGGTTTTATAGGCAGAAGGGTGGGGCAAGAAGGTGTTAACAAAAGAAAAAAGGTTATTTTGAGCCAGGACAACTTTTAGGGGGAGAAGAGAACCAAGGATTTTATCGTGCAGACTGCCTCTTTATTCTCTAGGGTGATGGAGAAGGCCCACTTGACAGATTACCTCATTGGTGCCAGCCAAAAAATTCTATCCTGTTGATTAAAATTACATTTCTGGGAGAGGCAGAAACTGAAATTAGGTCAGGTATTAAATCTAGGTTTCGTACCACGAGCTTTAGCACGAGGGATGCCATTTTGGGGCAGCAGTTTTCTTTTTAACAGTGGCTTAGTGAAGGCACACTGGATGATGAGTAAATATCATGTAGTTTATAATATCGGGGATGTATATTATTCTTAAATCATACTTTTGCAGGTTTTTGTTTTTAAACAAAATTCCAAGATAAAGTAATTCTAGAACCTCAAAAGACACTCAGAGGCAAAAGCTAACACCAGAATTTAAACAAATTCTTTAATAAACAAACTACAAACAGAGAAATCAGAATAGAATACTGTTTATGCTATTTATTGCTATCCAGTTCTTATCAAAAAGGGACGATTTGTTACTGACTGCCCTGTTATCATATGTCACATGGATCATCTAGAAGCTTAGGGATCTAGATGGAAAAAAGGGCAGAAGCAAGAAGAGGTGTGGAGAAGATGACTTAGGACTAACAACAAACCTTGTCTCAGTCTCCCGGAATAACATGATAAGAACTGTGTAAGAGTCTATCAGAGAAGCAAACGCAGAAAAAGTGATCTGAATACTGATCTATTACAGGAGTTAGACTTCCAGCCATTGTAAATCAATCTATGCAGGTTATTGTCTGTTGCTCTGGCTCCAGGTCGGCCAGACCAGCAGTCAGGAAATAAAGTGGAAAAGCTGAGACCTGCAGGGACAAATCAGAATCCAAGAGGAGCCCACAAGGACACAATGGAATTTATGGCTGTCTGTGACCTCCTATAGCCGTCATGCCAAGACGGCTGCAGGAGAGTGAGGCACCCTTTAATGTTGCTGCACTGTACTTGGCCTATAACTCAAAGAAACAGGAGATGTGGTGGGAGCTGAGGAAACTCAGGGTCCCCTGTTGCCCCACTCCATCAAAGTGAGCTAGGAGATCAGCAAGAAGGTGAACGAGTTTCCACAATGTCTGGGGACCTACATCAAGCTTTAGAGCTTAAGGTCTGTCTTCCAGATCTAGCATAAAATGTCTTGTGGCCAGTGCCTACAGGGAAGGGAATTCTGCAAAATATAGTTCTAGTTTAGGTAAATACACATGGGACAAGTTACCATAGACAATAAATAGTCATACTTTAATTATGAATGAGTATAATTTATAATTTATCCTCAGTCATTTTGATTTATATTTGTCAGCTACTTAATAAGTAGTTTATTTCATAATGTGAATAACAGCAATGGTGGTTTGGTGAGAGTAAGTACACACAGTACACTAGCAAAGTGGAGGGACCAAAATTAATTAATTTGAACAAATGTGAAATAATTCGATATTTCTAAAAATGTGATAAAATAAACATCTTAGATGTCATTACTTCAATAGGGAAGAAAAAACATGACTATTCCTTTGACCCTAACCCTGTGCTTAGTCATGTTGGTTCTGCACCTTTTGTGAAAGAATGTTGCCTAGAGACTGAAATAAACAGGACAGCCCATTCTCAAGGCTCCGACCTTTAAATGTACATAATACTTTTCCATTCATATAGAGATTAAAAATTACAGAGCAGACAATAACATTTGTTTTGTTGGAGGATTATAGGAACATCGTGATCTGACCTAGGTAGACAGCTGCAAGAATAAAGGGTTCCAACACCAAGAAGTTTGCAACAACTAACCACATTCCCTCTCCTTTTACTATAAAAGGATCCTCAATTGTGACTTGGGAAAGATGGTTCTCCAGGACTCAGTCTGACATCATCTCTGTCTATTGGCCTTTTGAATAAAGTCGTTGTTCCTTGCCCCAACACCTCATCTCCCAATTTACTGGCCTGTCGTGCAGCGAGCAGAACAAGTTTGGATTCAGTAACATTATTGTTACTTTATAGTTTGGCTTTGTGTTACATTGAGTTGTGTATTATTGGATGGGCAATAGGTAAAGATGTACCATAATATTATCAGTTTGTAAGATCTCCAAAGGGTTTAAACTAGTCTTGAGTCGTACAACTGTCAAAGAATAACTGAGTTGTTTACATTAAATCCCAAATAAAACAAGCCCTTTTAGGATCTAAAAAGTAAGTCTTTAACAGACTAACTCCAATGAACTCTTGAAGTCACCTTACTGGTAGTTAATCTGGGAATATCAAGTTAACAACGCTCCTTGTAAAATGAAGTCTCAGTAGGGTCCATTCTCCAAGTCTGCTGAATTTTGTATATCGAACAGAACTCCTGATTTCCTCTCTGTTATCAGTCAGTAATTGGACATATCAAGACCAACCTTCATAGAAAATGCAAAGTCTACTGATACCTTTCAATTTTTGAATAAATGAAACTGAGTGGTAAAATGTCATCTCTCACAACTGCAGTCACGCCCCAAAATTGATTTGGGAGAATTTAAACAGATTCAATATCCCTTGTATGTTTTCCTTCCTCTTACTTGCTGTGTATCCTCACACAAACAGGTGGTAATTCTACATAAATAAACTGAAAGAGCATCTGGACCAAGGCTGAGATAAAATACTGCTGTGTTTTGTTCAATTCAACAACCAGTTCAGTTTAAAGTTCAGATAACAATAGTTTTTTAATATAAGCATTATATGGAACATATTGATACTCAAAAAAAGTGTATCTTTTTTAAGAAATTCAAATTGAACTGGATGCCCTGTATTTTTATTTGATTTATCTGACAATTCTACCCTGAGCATATAATAGAAAATTAAAATAAAAAATGTTCACCTGAATTGCATGAATGATTCTTACATGGCGATGTCAGAACAGCTATTAGAAGGCTAGGAAAAAAATCTTGGAGTTCATGTGCCGGTCTTGATGGGAAGTCTCCTGCCTCCTTCTTCCCATCTCCACTCCATCCCAGAGAACATGTTCTCTTCTTGCCATTTTAGCCTGAGGGGCCTGCCTGGCTCGCCACAGATGAGTTAAACTGTCTGTGTATCGCCCCCATTCCCCAAAGAAGTGCTTCTCACTGCTGTCATCATCCCCTTTTCTCTCAGTGCTTCTTGGTAACAATCTCAGCTGCTAATGTCAAAAAGGAACAAAAAAACAAGACTCTGTTGTCATAAAACTGCTTCTAACATTTTTTTATTACACACCGTGGTGATATAACTAGCTTAAAAAGTAATCTTTCAAACCATCAATAAAGGAAGGAAGGCTGCTGAAACCCCAAAAAGACAAAAATAGACAGAGTGTTAAAACTGCAACTGATCCTGTTCTGATACCTTCAACAGTCTCTCTCCTCTTTCAGAGTTTTGAGGGCTTAACATTTAAAGAAGTATTGGGGGACGAGTGGATAAAGGCTTACAAACAAATTCTAAAACAACAAACAAATGAATGAAAAGCAACAAACAAACACCAGGCAAACAAACAAGTTGCTTTTAAAAACTTTCCCCTCTCCATGACGCTTAAAAAAAATCTTAAAACATTTAAAGCAAAGGTTACCTGTATTATTGCAAAGGTTTATCATCAATTGTTTTTTAGTGATTTTTTTTTTCCAACTAACTTCTGTTGACGCCCATAGCTTTAATTATAGCGGATAATACTAGAGATTTTAGGATAAAATAAGTATAGTCTAGCTCTTACGAAAATAGCTTTTATAATTAAATAGCTTGAAATCAAATATGGATTCTCCTCCTACTAGCTACAGGATGGTGATCAGATAAGCCACTTAACCTTCTGAAGCCCTAGTTTGGTTTCCACTTGTAAACTGGTGTTATTACTGGTCCCTCTTTAACAGGGATCTGTGTAATGTGAGATAATGTCTATAAAGTTCTTAGAATAGGGCTCACCAAATAATTTGTTCTAAAATAATTATTGCTTATGATACAGCTCATTTTTTCCTAATAATTTCATTTCACAAATTGTCACACAGAAGCATGTCAAGTTTTGTTTTGAGTCTGGCAAGGAATGCTGAAGGAACACTGAAATTAAGGAGGGGAGCACACAGAGGAAATGTGTTCACTGATTCATTTATTCAGCAAACTTATACTGAGTACCCACTATGTACCAAGCACTATGGGAGACTAAGATTACAAAGCTGAATAAAACATCCCCTGTCCTCAAAGATCACACAATCTAATCTAATGAGGGAAACTGCCATGGTGCAAGGTAACTGTGGTGTGCTGAGTACAGTGATGCCAGTACCCTCAGGGTGAAAGGCACTCACCACCGCCAGGGATGAACGGAGGAGGAGGCACCCCTGAGTACGTCTTTGTTCAGTCTTGAAAGATGTACGTGAAGTAATCAGATAAAGAAAGGAGGATAACGTAAAAGTGGATTTTTACAACATACCCACAGCTTGGTGTTTCACCGCAGCACGGTACAGGATCTGCGACAGTCACCTGGAGTGGCCGCGTCAAGTTTCACGCAGGAGCATCAGGACAGCACTGCACGGTGGAAGCCACACCACAGCCAGACAGTGGAAGGTCTTACAGAGCATAGTTAGGTGTTTAGATTTTATCATGAAAGCAGTAAGGGACTACAGGAGACTTTTAATCAAGGAAGCAACATAATTAGACTTTTCCTATTTAAAAGATCACTCTAAAAGCATGAAGATTAAACTGGAGGGAAATGTGTACAGAAGTAAGAAGACCACATCTGTTGCATAATCAAGGTGAGATTTTGATTAAGAAAGTGTGAACTGCAGTAAAGACTGAGGGAGGAAAGGAATCAAGAAACATTTAGGAGTAGAATTAGAAGGGCTGGTGTGTAAGGACTGAGGGAGAGAAATAATCATTGATGAGTCTCAAGAATCTGCTTTAGGACACAGGTGAGGGTGGAGGAAGGCCAGGGCATGCAGTTTCTTGAAGTCAGTAAGTAACTGGCAACATTAGCCAGAGCACTTAATTAGGAAGCATTTAACTGATACCAGAACAATACTATTTTAACATATCCTCACCTGTCAGGCTTTTAATTTTTTCAAACATCTAAAAGTGTATTCTGATTTTAAAGTTCTTGTCAAATACATTGTTTACATTCAATCAGCCCTTTTTTATTTCTAAGGATAGTTTCAAGTGAAAACACTCTCCTTCCTGTAATAAAGAGAAGAAAAAGAGAAGACAGCAGTCAGCAGAAAGAGACCTTCGTTAAATTTTGCCTTTTGTGGACAGTAAGGCGTATGTCATACACCCACACATGGATGGAGTTCCTCAAAGAGAGAAATACCTAGATATTTCTAATGCATTTTACCTAAAAATGAAATGCAAGCAAGAGTCCTAGTAAAACTAGACTTAAGTATGGAAATGGGGTCAAAACATACATGGGAAGAGAGAGCTGCAGATGAGGAAAGACAACAGTAAAAAGCAAAAATAGAACGTAATCTAATGAGTCTTCAAATGACCAGACTCAGGAGAGCCCTCTTCTCGGGGAAGTTGAGCACTTACCACACCACAGAAGTTTTGTAACAACATCATTACTTATTCAAATAAGGATTTTTAAGAGACAATGGTACAGTACATTGAAATGGCAGATTAATGTGAAGTCCCAATTTTCAGTAGCTTATAACTTTGGCAGAACATTTAATTTCAAATGGAACTTGGCATGAGTTTACTCTGTCAGACTTCAGTCCTTGCCAAGTTTGACAAACATCCAGTTCAGCTGTTTGGGGCTAATGTGAATGCCAAAGTAGAGACTTCTTTTTTTTTCACATTCAATTCAACGTTTTTCATTATAAAAAGCAAAAATGAGTAAATGAGTGTTTATTGTCAGGCTCCTTAATTAATGTAAAACAATTCTCACACAAAGCAGAAATGTGAAGTGATTCAGTGAGCAATGCAATGGACTGGGAACTCCACAGAAGTAATTTCAGTTTTGCTACTGATTCACGATATAAACTTGGAAAAGGAACTTCGCCTCTTTGTGTCTCAGCTTATTCAACAGTAAAATTAGGAGATTAATACAAACCTGCATAATCATAATGAAAATGACAGTAAAGCAGCTTTCAAATTTGAACATATAATAACCTCTCTTTTCAATATCCTTTCATTACAGGGATTTTTATGGAGATAAATAAATTTAAGGATGACCTATCTAAAGTTGTATAAAAAGCTAGTCTAGTAATATATAAACCATATCCTGGGAATTAGTTAGGATCTTTGGGAAGTTAAGTTTGTTCTTTTGAGTCATTGGATATCATTTAGTAAACTAATGATTTGGTTCACCATTTTGTAAATTACTGCTTCATTACATAAAACAACACCCAGGTGGCTTGAAAAGGTTAGTGCAGTCTACTTCCAAAAACACTAATTTTCTATAAAGATAGTTTATGCATTAGGCAAAAAAAAAAAAAAACTAGCTTAACAGGTTAGTGAAAAGGATGTAGGCGCCTTCTATGCGTAATGAGTGAAATCACTATTTTCTTGGTCACATTAAGGATTAGTAAGCTCTTTTAAATGGCACAGTTGATTGAATGACAGCTTGAATTGCCTCTTAGGACATTCCAAAACAGTTTCATTTTGTCTGCATCATCCCATCCCCCAAGTTGGCACTGCTCAGTGCCAAGAAGGAACAACTTGGCTAAACACAGATCTCCTCAAAGAGAAAGAGCTGGGTGAGTGACCAGCTGCCCCAGCCTTTTGGAGCACCATCAGAACGTCCCGCTTTGGTTTCACCCCAGCCCAGAGATTAGCAAAGCTGGGCTACATAGAGATGGCTGGGAACAAGGAAGAAAAGTGGGGACTACCGACTACCAATATCAGCCATGGAGTGTGAGCAACCACGGTTCCCAGTGACCTCGTTTATGACCTCAGCATCTTTACCACTGAAGAAATGGAAGGCCAGCACAACTGCCATGAACCCCTGCAGATTTTCCCAGCTTTTGCCCCACAGGTATTTGTGTTTCCTGACACCAGTCACTTGATTCCCTCCCTGCTTGCTCCCTCTCCCCTCCTCCTGCCAGAGCTCAGGAACTACACTGGCAGCTGTCCCAGGCCTCTGCAGCTGCACGAGTACAAGATGCCAGGCTAGATCCCCATGGCTGACCCCCTGCCACTCAGGCACACAGAACTAGCCCTTCCAGCTGTGCACTTGCACACTGCTGGACTTATGCCCATCACCAGCCTCCACCGTCATGCACTCACAAGACCCAGCAGTGCCAGTAGTTTCTGCTGCCAGAGAGAGCCCCTGCAGTTGTGAGTGTACCCACAGTTGGCTCCAGCCCTTGCTGCTTGCTTTGGCCCCCACCACACACGTGTATTTGCAACCAACCCCAACTTGCACTTGCAGTTGATCTTTGCAAAGCGTATGCACACCACTAGCTCTGGCCACTAACAGTGCTTACTCTGGTCCCCAGAATCCCAATAGCCCTTGCAGTATCTTCAGATCCCCCTGTAGCACTCACCAAGGACCATGCAGTAGTTGATGCTGTGGACCCCAGTGCCCTGAGCCAGTGAGACACAACACCCCCTGCCCTGGTCCCAGTGCTGCCGCAGGCTCCTGTACTTGATGCCCTGCACCACTAAGACCCAGGGGTAAAATTATGCTCCAGCATGATCCCAAACACCCATCAATAATTCCTTTAAACGTAAATGAATGATCCAGTCAGAAGGGACAGAGGGACAGGATGGATTAAAAGAAAAAGACCTAAGTATATGCTGCCTACAAGTACTCACCATCGCTTCAAGGATACACAAAGGAGCAAAGTGAATGGGTAGAAAAAGGAATTCCATGCAAATGGAAACCAACAGAGAGCAGGAGTAGCTATATTTATATCAGACAAAACAGACTTTAATTAAAAACTGTAACAAGAGACAAAAGAAGGTCATTCTATAATTACAGAGGGGTCAGTTCATTAAGAGGACACAACTGTAAATACATATATACATATACATACATACACACACACACACACTCAACATCAGAGCAACTAAATATATTAAGTATTAATAACAGATTTGAAGGAAGTAATAGGCAAAAATATAATAGTAGTAGGAGACTTCAACATCCACTTTTAACAATGCACAGATATCCAGACAGAAAACCCATAAAGCAGCATTGAACTTGCACTATACTTTGGATTAGACTGAACTAACATATACAGAATATTTCATCCAACAGGAGCAGAAAGCACATTCTTCTCAAGCACACATGAAACACTGTCCAGGACAGAATACATCTTAGTTCACAAAACAAGCTTCAGCAAATTTTAAAAGACTGAAATTATACCAAGTATCTTTTCAAACCATAATAGTATGAAATTAGAAATAAATAACACATGGAAAACAGGAAAATTCACAAATATGTGAAAATTAAACACTGTACTCTTGGACAGTAACTGGTTCAAAGATGAAATCTAAAAAGAAATTTTAAAATATATTGAAACAAACAAAAATGGAAACAAAACATACCAAACCTTAAAAGACTTAGCAAAAGCATTGCTAAGAGGGACGTTTATAGCGATAAATATCTACATTAACAAAAAAAGAAGTATCTCAAATAAACTTTCACCTCAAGAAACAAGAAAAATAAGAAAAAAACTAAGCTCAAAGAAGAAGGAAGGAGATAACTAAGATCAGAGCAGAAATAAGTAAGAGACCAGAAAAAAAAAAAAAACCAATAAATGGAAGTAACCTAAATATCCATCGACAGATGACTGAATAAAAAAGATGTGGTATATTTATACAATGGTATACTATTCAGTAATTTAAAAAAAAGAATAAAATAATGGCCATTTGCAGCAAACATGGATGGACTTAGTGATCGTTATTCTAGTGAAGTAAGCCAGAGAGAGAAAGAAAAATATCATATGATATCACTAATATGTGGAATCTAAAAAAAAAGAGAAAAAAGAAAAAAGATGACGCTAATGAACTCATCTACAAAACAGAAACATACTCACAGACACAGTAAACAATTCTGTGGTTACCAGGAGAAAAGGGGTGGGAAGGGATAAATTTGGGAGTTTGAGATTTGCAAAGGTTAACCACTATATATATATATAAACAGATAAAAAACAAATTTCTTCTGTATAGCACAAGGAACTATAGTCAGTATCTTGTAATAACCTTTAATGAAAAAGAATATGAAAATGAATATATGTATATATATGCATGACTGGGACTTTATGCTATACACCGGAAACTGACACAGTGTAACTGACTATACTTCAATTAAAAATAATAATAACATAGGAGACATTACAATTGATACCAAAGAAATATAGAGAATCACACATGACTACCATGAACAATTAAATACTCCAAATCTGGACAACCTAGAAGAAATGGATAAACCTCAATGTTTGCTGTTTAAACTTTAAATATTAGCCAGAGAGAAATTATTGGCCTTAAGGATAAATGTTAAATGAAGATAGTTTCTTTTCCAACATTAAAGAAGTTGCAAATTGTCCCACAGAAAACATAATGAATTTGTAATATTTACATTATTAAAGTGAAGGAGGAAACTAAGCCAACAAAGCATAAATTAACTTAAAATATAACCATATAAATAAAAGTAAGTTAAACTTCTGGAGCTGGTAATCTAACAACAAAGCATTTTTGCATATTTTTATACTTCTTTCTATTCCAAGAACAGAGTCAGCACCCTAAAACAATTCAAAAGTCCTTAAACAAATCTTTTAGATATTCAGCACTCAAATATTGGACTCAATGTATTGCTACAAGGCTTTGGTGTTTATCTCTTAATCCTTTATTGTTTAATAATCTTTCTTCACAGATGGTGACATGCAAATTATATTTTCCCAATGTGAATAGTGCTGGGAATGCAGATTTAAACCTGAATAAATCAGATTTGTTTTAGGTGGCAATGACAACAAAGAGAAGGACACATGGAGATGCCAAACAAACTTCTTGTTTCATTCTGCTCCTTATGGCCTTTTGGTTCCTAAGCAGGTGGGAAATCATCCAAACAGATTGTATCTCAGTATTAACTCAGTCTTATGAACCATTTACATTGAACTAAGAGTGAATACTTGTCAAGTCACATAATTACTTTAAGATGTCTATGCCTGCACTGCTGTGAGTGAAAGGAACACTGAACTTTGGCACAGTTATGTGCTGTATTCAACAAAATTCTTCCTTATGAACCACCAGCTCCTTTCCACTCCCAGGTGATATAGGTAACTCACTTCCCACCATAATCGAGAATTCCTCCTCCTGAGTTATAGTACCACCAAAGAAAGCTATTCTCAGTTAATTCGGTGATCATATCCAAATGATGCACATAATAGATGGCTAGGATGCTAAGCACCTATTTTAAAAATTGAGGCAAAAGGAGGGTTTGGCAAACTCTTAGAACCAATGCTGCTATAAAAAATATATAGCACCTAAAAGCAGTTACTGTGTTCATATCCCAAACAGTATTAAAAAGAATAGACTTGGCACCTCAACCCACATTTGCACTCAACTGACTCTTTCAACTATGGTTTTGGCTCAATGAGCATTGGCAGGTGATTTTAAGGCTGATTTGGATGCATGTTATGACTCAGAAGCAAAAAACTATCTCCCCTTAACGTCCCAAACATATTTTCAGCATAATGATTGTGGTACTTTTTTTCCACATTATTTTCGGTGTTCAAGGAACATAGGGCAAATCTAATCAGAGAAAGATCCAGATAAAATATTTGATAGTAGTTTTTCAGACAGTTTTACAATCAAAGAGGTTGTTTTCTATAGAATCAGCAGGTGTCAAACCAGGAAAACACCAGCAAAAGAGCTTCCGGTTAGATGGACATAAGCAGGATAAGACCTGCAGAATGAAGCCTCGATAATTAGTCGTGGAGAAAGAGGCAAGGACTGCTCAGGTCTCTGGGAGCTACAACCCAAGCAGGTAATTACCATCAAACAGCAGAATGGCAGAAGTCAGAGAGGGAAAGTACAAATGAATACACAGAGAATAAAGGAAAAACAGATTTGATGTTTTATCAACATTCAAAGCCATGTTGCTAACTCTGTCTCCAATTTAGTCCATTTGGCAGGAGAGGGTGGTCATTCGAAAGGTACCAGTTCTCAGACTTTACCACTGCAGATTTTGATTAACTTGTCTAGAACAGTACTGAATTTCCGTATTTTTTAAAGTCTTCCTGAGTTATTTTAAATTGCAGCCAGGGTTAAGAAGCATTTGTCTCAAAGAAGATACATAACAAGCAAACCTGCATCAGAAAAACAGGCAAAAACTGTTTACATTTTGGTTACTGCTTTTTACAGAAAAAGACTTTGATAGATTTTTACTGAAAAGTTTAAGATCTTTCATGGCAATCCAACTTGTTGGAGTCTGTGATATTATGATTTATAACAAGAAATACATATTTGATCTCATCCCCGTTACTGGCACAGAGCTCCTAAATCCTTTGGAATTTCCTAAGTGATAAGAGAGACAAAGATGTCTTTTGTCATTCAAAACACGCCCTTTCAACCACTCCTGAGTTAACTGTCAACTTTTGGAAACTCTTAGATAGAGGCTGGAGGCTGGTTGCCAGGGGAACATACCCTGTTATTAAGAGGGGGAGAATTTTCAGTCCCATTCCACCCCCACCAGATCTCTGGGAAAAGGAGGGACTGGAGGTCAAATCAATCATCAACGGCCAATAATTTAATCAGCCATGCCTATATAATGGCACCTCCATAAAAACCCAAGAGAGCTTTGGGGCTGGCAGTGTGAATGCAATCAGATAGAGCCCAAGAACAGGTCTCTCATGCTAAGACAGCATCAGCACATCAAAACTCAGCACCAAGTTTCTATGCAGGGCTCTCCCAGAAAAGGACGACTTTGGTCAACCAATAAGCACTTGCCTGCTCAGCACAAGTTACCTAAGACTTCTCTTTGCTCCTGTGAATGAAAATACTGCAGCCACATCAGTAAACAATGCTGAAACCAAGTCATCAGCAGCTGCCGCCACCCGCCAGTGAGGACAGGCCTGCAGCCCAGTCTCTGCAGCCACTCACAGTGGTGCACTCTGAGCAGACTCAGAATAAGAAAGGACAAGATACTGGCCCTACATAGCTAGGTGCTTGTCAAAGGAATGAATTCAATGAGCCCAAATGTTTGCTTCCTCCCATACATAGAAAAGCACTAAATTCTTTAACTTCAGATGCCTGGTTTTCTTTAGATAACAAGCAATCTTTTATTATTCCAACTACCTGATCTTTGTTGTGAAGCTCCTATATATCCTAGCTCCTCCCCTACCTCTTGGGAGCAGTCCTTCAGAGCCATCTGAGGGGCTGTCATCCCGGCTTGAGTCCTCCCGCCAAATAAAACATAACTCTCAACTTCAAGGCTGAGCATTTATTTCAGTCGACCCTCCATATAAGAAAAGTAATCCTCAGACTCACAGACACAGAAAACAGACTTATAGTTACCAGAGGAAGAAGAGGGTGGGAAAGGATAAATTGGGAGTTTGAGATTTGCATATACTAACTAATATATATAAAATAGATAAACACATTCATACTGTATAGCACAGAGAACTACATTCAATATCTGGTAGTAACATAGAGTGAAAACGAAAAGAAATATATGTATGCTCATCTATGACTGAAGCATTGTGCTATACACCAGAAATTTACACATTGTAAATTGACTATACTTCTATGTGTGTGTGTGTGTGTGTGTGTGTGTGTGTGTGTGTATGTAAGCCTGCCTTAACCAATCAGCAAATGCCCAGTATCACTTCCTTGCTCCTGCTCACTTTGGTCTTGTATAGCTCTCGGAGTGCCTTTCTCTCTGTTAGATTGGATGCTGCCCAATTCAGGAATTGCTCAATAAAAATCTACTAGATCAGCAAACTGTCTGGAAAATTTTCTTTTAACAGGGAACACGTGGAGGTGCAGGGACTGTGGTGAGCCCAGAGAGGGCATGGAAGCTCTGTGCCCTTTCCCCCACACCTTGCCCTATGCAATTCTTCTGTCTGCTGTTTCTGAGTTACATCCTTTTATAATAAGCCAGTAATCTAATTAGTAAACTGTTTTCCTGAGTTCTGTGAGCTGCTCCAGCAAATTAATTAGCAACAAGGAGGGAGTTGTGGGAACCTCCAATCTGTAGCCAGTCAGTAAGGAATACAGGTAACAACGTGGACTTTTGATTGGCTTCTGAAGTGACAATGGGAGGGAGCAGGATAGCGGGGCTGAGCCTTTAACATGTGGTATGGGACACGATCTCCAGGTAGACGGGGTCAGGACTGAATTATAGGACCCCAGGTAGTGTCCAGAAAGTTGGATAATTTCTTGGTGCAGGTGAAAACCCACACACGTCTGGTCACAGAGGTGTCAGAAGTTAAGTGCTGAGAGTAGAGGAGAAACATGGTAGGCCTTTTCCTTTACAGAGTCCTTAAAATTAGACCCTTTCTTTTTTTTCTCTGGTTGTCGCATCTATTTCAGGCTCTCCCAGTGAGGCCTAGGGTGCACATGATCAAACTTGAAGTCCTTCAGGGGAGCTGTTGACCAGTAACTGTGACTTCTGAGTTCCTTATGGAGCCACTGAGTTTTTCTAGTATGTCAGCTATACCCGTACTCTAAAGTTACACCAAATAAATCTGATGTTTACTAGTGAGATTAAATTTACCTACAGTAAAGTCACAGATCTTAATTCCACAGTTCAGAGATTTGATAAATGCAAACACCAGTAATACCAAGAGAATCAATATACAGCACATTTCCATAATCTCAGACTTCATCACCTATGTACCACCTTCCATTCAACCTGCTCCAAGGGCAACTCACTTATTTCTGTCACCACAGATTAACTGCTTGTTCTTGAACAAGGAACTGATGGTACATACTCTATGATGTCTGGATTCTTTTATTAACCTCACGTTTTTAAAGGTCATCTTTGTTGCTGTGTGTATCAGCAGTTCACGCTCTCTGGAATTAAGTAGTACCCTACTGTATACATATACCACAATTTATCTATTCTCTTCTTGATGGACCTTTGACGGGTTTCCAATATTTGGCTGCTATAAAGAAAGCTGGTATAAACATTCTTCAATAAGTCATTTTGTGGGCTTATGCTCAAAATTCTCTTGAGCATGGGGAAAAGGAAAAGGAATGAAATTACTGAGCATAGGTAGGGGAATAGTTAACTAAATAAGAAATCTCCAAATAGCTTTCCAAAGGTATTTACCATTTTCTACCCCAACAATGGCAGAGGAATGCCTCAGTTGCTCCACATCATTACCAACATTTGCTGCTATCAGTCTTTAATTTCAGCCACTCTAGTCAGTGAAAACAGTGTTTCACTATGGTTTTAATACACTTTCCTTGATGACTAATGATGAAGAGTAGAGCTTCTAAAAATGGATTCCAGGACCAGCAGGATCAGTATCATTAAGAAACTCATTAGAAATGCAAAATTTATAGTCCATCTTAGGCTTAATAAAGTCAAAAAGTCTGAAGTTGCAGCTCAGCAATCTGTTTTAACAAAACCTCCAGGTGATTCTGATCCACATTTAAATTAATTCACATGCTCAGGTGGTTTTTGGTCTCAAACTCTATAGCATAAAATGTAGGTAAAAGTTAAATATCCTAATTTGTATTTAATAGGAAATATTTTATATAATAGAACACAGTTGTCCTTACACAAGTAATCTTCTAGTTTTTTCTTATAAACAAAACTAGAAATCAACCAATTTGAAATTCTCCAAAATTCTAATGCCCATACAAGTGGACTTTCTAAACATAAAGCTCAAATAATTCCTTTGAATTCAAAGAATAAGTTAAGGATGAAATTTTAAGATTTTAGCATCTCAGACATCTAGAGCCCTAGAAATACTGTTATTTCCTCCAATTTAATGTTATTATCCCCAATAAAAACTTATTTTTTTATTATACTATGACATACAATAGGCAGAAAATTTTCAATTAGCACCTACACTTTCAAAGTATCTCTTGTACATGAGAATACAGCACAATAGTAGGCATATTACAACCTTGTCATTAATTTGAACCATTATAAATCAGCCATGCATTATGTTTCCTTTGTACTTTAAGATTTTAATAAAAGTTGGCAATAGCCCTTTAATTCATGTTCTGTAGAAAGTCAAATTTTATATTTTCTCTAAATTCACAAGGTCTTGGGTTTATTGTTCAATGGTGTTCCACATTATTTTATCCACCCTATTTTTGAATTCATTTTTGTTTCACACCCCTTCTCTCCCTTGAAACACATGCCAATCTATGCATGGAATTCAATCATTTAAAACTGAATTCCCTAAAAACCACTTGCAGTTGGAATTTATATGTATGACAAGTTTAGAGAAGCCTTGTGATAATGAACTGATCTTTCATCAAGATAACTAACTGTTCTATGCAACAGACATTTTCACTCTGGAATGTCTTTCACCCATGCCAAAACTGGAAATTTCTCAGCACTTACAATTCCCCACAAAAGCCAGTATCCCATTTTGTTGCTAGGCCTTTGTTTCCCCTTCTCATCTTTTCCAGTAAACCTCCCACTCTAATTCTCTACTTTTCCTCCCCTACTCTCCAATTTCTCACTATTCTTTACTATAACAATACAGGAGTCTTTTTATGCCACCATTCTGTTCAACTCATGCCTCTGAGGGTCACAGATGCCAACCCAAGGAGCATATAAAGCTATCAAAACACTTTAGAAATCACCTTCAGAAGAAACCTTATATTGGCTATCAAAATTATATATGTGCATCTATACAATATATAATTGCATATATTATATATAAATATTCAATGTGATGCACCAGCGGCTTATTCCTATTTGACAGGTGAAGAAACCAAGGATCAACGGAGTAAAACAACTTGTCTAAAATTATCATATAGTGAGTAGCAAAGCCAGAACTTGATCCCCAGAGGCCCTGTGCTCTCTCTGTTACAGCAAACTGCCCACTAGAAGACAGCTCTGGGCAGATAACAATAGAAACTGACTCTCTATCACCACCACACATACTCACCCAAAGGACCAGCTACATAACTCACAAGGCTCAGTGCTAAGGATGAAACGAGGGGCCCTTGTTCAAAAATGAAGAATTACAGGGAGGATATAGCTCAGGGGTAGACTGCGTGCTTAGCATGCACAAGGTCCTGGTTCAATCCCCAGGACCTCCCCCCCCCCGCAAATAATACCTAATTACCCCCCCCAAAAATAAAAATTAATTAATTAATTTTAAAAATGAAGAATTTCAAGACAGCACGAGAGCATTAAAGCAAGTGCAGGGACCTTCTAAGCATGGGGTGCTGGGTAACAGAAGCTGGCCCAGCTTCCACATCCTCCTCTGCGAATCCACTCTTTTTGTACTGTGGGATATCAATTTTCCATGCATGTTTCAGAGACTCTCCATTTCTTTATGTTAGTTCTGGTATTTACTAACTTTCTACATGCTTCCTGTGTTAGGTTTGGGGCACAGTTCTTCTAACCATGACATAGCTTCCTATTTTGTTTGCCTCATGAATTCTCATTAAGTCTTCCTCTTTTTTCAAATAACCAACTCTCTGAAGGCCCCCAGCACTTCAAGAGAGTAAGTGTATCACCTTTGCTGTATTTCATATAAAGTGAACAAGGCCTGTCCGACTCTGGAGTATTACACAAGCCTTGCTCCATGTACACAGAGCCACAAAACTGTATTCTAATGCAAATACTGGTTTATTCCAAACTCTTGCTAACTCTGTGGAACACATCTCTTAATTACTTAACCATTAAATTTAGTAATAGCTTTTTTTGGGGGGGAGCACTTTAGTTTTTATTTTTGGTAACCAACAATTGCATACTTTTTAATCATATGATTACTACTTTTCCCTTTTACCATCCCAATAAAGTTTAAACCTAAGACAGTTAAACATTTTAGAACCTAAGCATTCAGCTGAATCACTATGGGGCTCAGTGGTTTTGCACAGCATAATTTTGAAAAGCAACTTTTCATAAAATGCATGCGTGCTATTGGAATAGTTCAGCTACTTTAGAATTGACGACATAATCTTGAGGCATGAAAATAAAAACAGGGTTTTATCTTTACTTTCAACTTGGCTAAATTTATAGTCGCATGCTTTATTTCTTTAATTAATTTCCATTACTGCAATTTGTAAATCTATCAATAAATAGCATCCTTTTCTCTGCCTGAGTTCTGACCCAACTGAGATAACAACAAAAACTAATGCAACACAAAATAACCCTTTATAATGAAAAAGGCTAGGCTACAGAATATGACATGATTCTGAATACAAGATCCTTCTGAATCCTAGATTTGTGCAGACTGGCTGACACATCTCTAGGGCAGGCCCGGACATGGGGTTTCCAGTTATCTAATGCTCTCTAAGACTATTACCTCAAAACTTTGTAAAGTGAAACAATTAGTATGGCTGCAGGAGACAGGTTTTGGTTCTTTTAACCCAGTGAATCTATCTATATAGAGTTGTGGTCTACATTCCCATCACCTGGGAGGTGAGATAAACAGTTTCACTGCAAAGCCCTGGACTCAGATTATGACTCCTCCAATGCCAGTCACTTTTTCTCTGGGAATTCTCTTAGGATTACTGATAGCTGGATCAGCTTTACTACCAGAAGTTGCTGAAATAAGTCAGAATAGAATTTTTTAAAAAGACAAATCTCTAAGCGACTCTATTACTTATCCCACATTTTGATATTCCCTCTAGTCCAATATAATCTAATATAAAATTTTTCAATATAAAATACCACCTTGATAGAGATGATTAATATTTACATATAGACCTCCTCCCATCACTAAATTCCACTCTAATACTTGTAGCCTCTCCCTAGCCCTTACTTTGTCCTGGAGGTGAAGAACGAAAAATCCACAGATCAAATCTTCTTATAAGTTAAGGGTCTAAGATAATTAGCAAAATCAAAATCTTTTTCCCCCATGAGTTAAATGTCCAAAGAAATAAAAGCCAAAAATATCCTCTTCCATTTCACACTTTGCTCAATCTTAGCTGGAAGACTCACTGTTTGTGTGGACTTTTTAGGCTATCTCTCACTGGAATAAGATTTATTATGAAATTTTTATGGCCTCACAAAGTGAATTAATTTCATGTCAAGTTTCTGATGTACCTCACTTTTAAAGAGCACTTAAAGATGATAGCATATGCAAAATTAATGTAGTATTAGCCCCATGCTCACCGAATTTAAAAGCAAGCCAACCGTTTCCCCAAAAGCAGCTCCTCAGGCAAAATTATGTTCCTATAATTTAGTACCTACTGTTGCCAAAGACCATGGTAGAAGCTTGGTAGTTTCTGAGGGAAAGAGGCTTAAGAAAATAAAAGTATCAGATCAATCCTCTCCAGGGTGTTTACTGTGATGCTTGTGCTGTAATACTTGTGAACATAAATTCAACTAGGAGAAATATACTAGCAGAATTTTAATTGTGCCAATGTGCAGTAACTATTTCTGGGAGGAAAAATCTAATTTTGCATAATATCTCCTCCCTAAGTGATTGAATACTGCTGACTTCTTGAAGAGCTTAAAAAATACAGAACTATGGCAGCCCTTGTCATCAGGTCTTAGGACAGCTTCCCTTTAAGAAGAGCCTGAGATGTGGATTCTTTTTCCAGGGATTCAATAAGAGGATGCTGCCTGGTAAAACTCGTAAGGAGATGGGGAAGCAGAGTAAATCAGAAGAGGAAGCTAGGCAAAGCTGTGAGTTTAGCTGAAGGTTAGACTTGGCTTGGCCCAATCAGGTGCTCTGGAGGGACAGACACAGAGCACACCTGGCAGCTGCAGCAGCAGACTCTCAGCAGCAAGGGACTCTGATAAAAGAGATGTGGATGGGGCACCAGAGCACCCACCTCAAGGGGTAAGTGCAAGCCAGAAGTGTGAGGGAAGAGTTTCTACCATTTATTAAAGCCATGTTCCATAAACAATAATTATCCATGAAGCAGGTGATCACTTTGATTTTGTAAATCTATGGAAAGCTATCACTGAATGCCTTAAAAAGTCGATAGCATATTTTGAATTTTATTTTCTGTCAAATGAAGATATATGAAGAGGAAATTAATGAATCCAGAATCCATTTCTTCTATCAGGAGATAATTTAAATATAACTATGACTTTACAGACTAAATTGTTGGATCTGCCTACTAGGAAAGGACTGGAGATGAATTTTAAAAGTATAGCCTTACTTGCTTCGTCTTGAATAAAATGAATATCCAAGCTTGCTGAAATTGCTTTAAAATCTTTTCTTCCATTCCTATTAACATACTTATGTGAAACTGGTTTCTGCACTATCAGAGTTGTAAGCAAGGAAGAAAAGGAAAAACAAAGCAAAACACAGAACCAGTTTAGAGATCACTGTCCCCTGTATCACTCATTCAATCAATATTAGCTAAGCGAACAAGCAAACAGAAAACGGAGTTCATTTGTCACTATGAAACTTTTAGATACTGATATACATAGATTGGCTCCAAGAGTGATTTTAGGTGCTTAATACGGGAATCATTATTTCACATGTAAGTTTTGTTGATTCATAACTGAAGAACAAAGTTATGACTACAGGAGAGATTTTCTATATTAATCATGTACACAAATATTTTCAGTGAATGTCTTTAAATTTACAATTGTTTATTTTTCACTGTTTTATGTTTCTTTAGATTAGATATGCTGGAGTATATACATATTTTTATCTGTTGAGGAGAATAATAAAACTATTTAGTCTTGTATTTTAAATGAATTTTCTTTCGATTTTTAAAATAGTTTAATTTGTCTTATGTTTTGCAAAGGTGTCAGTCCAAGATGACTTTGTAGTTAAAAAAACAAAAGCAAAAGGTTCTCTTTCATCAAAGCTAACGTGAGAATCAGCCGCCTTGAATTTCAAAAGCACCTCTTTGTTTCAGCTGTGCCTGTGAAGCTGAAGATCCAGCGGGAGGAGCTGGTAGCCTGAAGCTGTCCAGACCTAACACAAAACTGCTTTTGCTTAGGCCGGCATCAGGCACAGCACCTCCCACCCTTGTGAGCAGGCAGCTAAGGCCCACCCACTCCCACCACCAAGGTCTCTGCCTTTCCTGCCTCCCCACTGACCTTCAGTTTTAGCTGAAGCACAAGATCCCAGAGTCAGTACTGAGAACGGCATAACCTTTTCTGAGAAAGTCATTTTTAAATGTTTCCTCTCATCTCAAAAGCCCACTCTTCACCCTAAATTGGTTATCCTGCCTCTTTCTTTTTCTCTGGAGAAAACTGAAGGGATCAGGAGAGAACATCCTTATCCTTCCACCACAAATCCACACACCCAACTTTCCTTCTCTTCAAAAAGGATGGACTTTTTCAAAGGCCAACTCCCATTGTATGTTCAAAAATTCCATCCCCTCTCTCCTCTCAATCACATTTCATTATCTAATTATGCCTTTTTCTCTTCTCTCTTCAGTTTTCCTCTCTTCCTCTTCCTCCAGTTCATGCTCCATTTCCCTGCTCCATTTTCCCTAAAACCAAATTAGATCAGCTTTGCTCCCCACCATTCCAAAGTTACTGTTTCTGTGAAGGTTACCAATGGCCTTTATCTAACCAAATTCAGTGCTTACTCTTGGCTCTCATCTTATTTTGACCTAAAAACCTACTGATTTCTTCTTTCTTGAAGTATTTTCTTTACTTGGAAGTTAGGACTTGCCAATCTCCCAGCTTTCCTTCTATCTCACTGACAGCTTCCCTTTAAACTTCTTTGCCAGATTCTCCAGGCTTCTCTCTGAATGCTGTAATGCCCCAGAGCAATTGCTCCAGAGCTACGCCTCTGGCCCTTTTCTCTTCCCTGGCTGTGTACAACACCTAAGTGGACTCATGTGGTCCTGTAACTTTAAATACCTTCCATTTCTTGATGGCTCCTAAATTTATATCATCAATACTGGCAAAACCCCTAAAATCCAGACTTGTACATTCAGCTACTTATTAACATCTCCACTTGAATGTCTTTTAAGGATCTCATACTTGATATGTGCAAATTGAACACTTGGATCCTGCTTTCCGAAATTACTTGATCTCAGCCAGTTTTTCTCATTTCATTAAATGATGCTGCAATTTGCCCAATGGTTCTGGCCAACAATTTTGGAGTTACATTGGACTGATCTCTATCACAACCTAGTGAAGTGGAGGTAGAAGCCATGACCATCACCTGCAGGCCTGGATTATTAAAAACAGGAGCAGGATTTTCTACTCTCTCTTTCCCTATTGAGCCACACTGAAGGTGATGTGTACTTGAAAGGACTTAGTGTGTTACAGACACATTTAAAGGTGCCTAGATTCATGAATCACCAACTTGGGTGAAAACCTTTCATGGGGGTCATCCAATAAAATAAACATTAGGCTTTTGTGTGAATGAGAAATGAACATTTGCTGGGTTAAACTACTGAAATCCTGGAGTTCTTTATTACAGCAGTGGTCTGTTCGTACTACCTCAGAAGTTCCAATTTACAAGGATGGTATTACTTATCAACAAAACCAAAACTGATGTGCTATTGCTTTAGTGGCTAGGAAGCAGGAGGCAACAGGAACTTAAAAAAGCAACCCTGAAGGCTGGTGAGCCATACATTTTGTGACAAAACATTCAGTAAAAATTTACCTACAATAACTTGAAATGAAGAGCATATACTTACTGAGCCAATAATTTTAAGGCAGTGTCTGGAAGGAGTCAGAGTGACATTATCCATCAGCTATTCTGAGTTGTTTTTTCAGAAGTCAATACAAGAAAGAGAGCTGTCAATGAAAGAAGTAGCTGACATTCAGGGCAAGAGCAAAGGGAATGGAGAAAGTCCAGCAAGGGCATTATAGGTTTGGTAAAGCTAACTTCTCTGGACCATAAATAGTAAGCGATTAAAAGAAAAGAAAAAAAGAAAGACAGAAAAGAAAAAAAAAAGCCTTGAGAAACAAAAGTCCAACAAAACTTTAAAGTTAAACTAAGTGACTGTTTTGCAGGAAAAAAAATCAGATTAAGAAGGTTACCCAAGATCCTTAGTGTCTGTAGCCTCAAGGTGGCCATAGTTAAACAGAGAGCATGTGGGTAGAGGTAATAAAGGAAAAAGTCAAGCTTGGGAAATAATTTTAGGTACAAATTTGTGTTTATTGCCACATGGAACTGTCTGGAAGGAAATAGATAAAAAGCTCCCTAAGTTTTTGAGGAAATTGTATTGCCAAAGAAACTGCAGGCCTGGTCTGAAACTAGTCTATGACTGCTTGTTGAGTCCTAAACCCTCTACTGAAATAACCCAAGGGTACCTGATGAGCCTCTGACAAGCAGCAGGTGCCACAGCTATGTTTCCCCGAAGAGGACACACCTCCCTCCCATCCACGTTAGCTCTGGCCACGGAGGACAGAGGTCAGAAAAGTACTTTCTAGAGAGCAGAGGAAGGAGCCATGAAAACTGTCGTTTAAGGGAGTGTTATTGAAGAACAAGAGCAGAGTCTACAGGGTCTTTTTCTCATCCCAGTTAGGAGGTTTTCATAATTCGTGCCCAGCAGGTTCTAGTAACTTCTATGGAGTAGAGATTGCACTGGACGGTCCATTCTGCCCTTTATGGGCAACTTTTATTGTAATTCTCATGTCCTCACTTCATCATGATATATCAGGTATGGAGATGTATGTGATTTTTAATAACAGTATTTTCAGTTCACGCCACCAGCAACATCTAGATCAGACAGAAGTAACTGCTCATCACCTGGAGAACACAGGGTTATCAGGTGGAATTTTCTTTCGTAAGTGAAGTATACTCAGTCACAGTATGTTAATTTCTAGTGTATAGCAGAATGTTTCAGTCATACATATGCATCCATGTATTTGTTTTCATATTCTTTTTCACTATTTTACTATAAGATATTGAATATAGTTACCTGTGCTATACAGAGGAGATTTATTTTTTAATCTTTTATATATAATAGTTAGTATTTGCAAATCATGGGATTTTTTAAGTTCCCTCACTGAGGAGGGAGGTGATGTGTCCCACGTGCATAGGAGGGGTGCAATGGATATTTGGTGGCCAAACTGGCACACAGAGGCAGAGCCTGGCTAGATTTTAAATGTTTTACCTCCTTCTCCTGGGCACCGAGCTTGACTGTGGGTCACAGTTGTGCTTGCTGGAGTGAACACATTCAGTTCTGACCAATGGAAGAAAAGTGAAAGTAATACAGACCCTTCAAGGCGTGACTCGACACACACCCCACGAGATCCCCTGTTCTCCTTCCCTGTTGGGGCTGCACACAAAGGGTTCCAAGGTTCTTTGACAGAATCAAAAGATGAATGGAACTTAAGGTTCTACCTGACAGACAGACGCTGGAGAGAACAAGCTCCCTGTGCCTGGAGACCTGCCTGACCAGGAGCTGGGCTCTTACTGGAACGAGAAGTAAAATTTTGTTCTGTTTGCCATGGGAATGCTGTATTCATCTGTTACAGCAGTTAGCTTCCTCTGCTAATAGGGCAGGCGTTGTTATTACTTGTTACTCCTATTCTATACTACATTTATTATGTTTTCAACCAACACTTGACTAGTAGTTACTTGAGGGCAAGACAGAGGCTTTGTACTTACTCTGACCCCTCATTAAACTGTCTTCCAAACACATTCACTGGACCTAGCCTCTTAAAGTGATAACACAATCTACACCCCATTACACTGGAGTAGTAAGTTTAGAGGCATTAGAAGACTGAAATCTGAATTGAGAGCACATTTATAGCTCTGCTTTATGATTTTAGAAAGGTGCTAAAGTCAGTGCAGCTTGTCCAGTATTTGGACAAAATTTGTTAGCTTTTTGTGTGATGGTGGCTGCAAAAGAAAAAAATAAAAAACTCAAGATCAAGGTGGTGTCAGGTGAAACAGGGATAAAGCCACTCTGGAATTTATCTAATTGAAATGTTTAGCATAATTCTTATTCTACAAAGAAACAAAAACATTAAATCTTACTGATAAATCCCGAACTTAGTTGTTAACACCAAAAAGTAAGTTAAATTCCTCAATATTATATCTATCTGATTGATCTCTATTCTTATTAGTACAACCACACGCAGGATAAATTCCTAT
This sequence comes from Vicugna pacos, assembly GCF_048564905.1. Lineage (NCBI taxonomy): Eukaryota > Metazoa > Chordata > Mammalia > Artiodactyla > Camelidae > Vicugna > Vicugna pacos. The sequence continues at coordinate 31,908,583 of NC_133009.1, forward strand.
GTGTCATATTCATTCATATAATTCTTGTTAAATTATCTGATTCCTATAAAAGAAGCCAAATTGTAATTAACCTCTATGTTTTAAGAGCTTTCACATATTTTCCCAAACCTATGTACCCATTAAAGTTTTGAATAATTTCTTAAATTATCCTGTCCTCTATAAAATTGTCTTTTAAAAATTGACATGTTTGGAACATTCAAATATTTTATACGAGAAAAATATGAATTTACTTCAAGTGATTTGTTACTAATGAGATACACTTTCACCTAATTGAGAAATCTACCTAAAATAATGTTTTATTGTACTGGAAATAGAAGCTTGAAAGCAGATGAGAACTCCTGAGTCCTTTATTATGAACTGTATACTTTCTTTTCAGTGGGTTATAATGCTCCATTCAAATCAGAAATGTAAGGTGAAATAATTTTTGAATTCTTTTGTATCATTAATTCCTCGAAGATAAGTTTTGGGGATAAAGAATACAAGTGATCTGTGGTTCTAAGTTTAGTGTGTAAGGGAAGTGCCTGGAAGTGTAGTGGGCAGATTTTGAAGGGCAGCAGAGACGCAGCCATGTGGTCACTGGAACTGGGAACTACTGTGAAGAGGAGTCCACATGGGCCGCTTGAGACCATGGCATTCGGGCCACAGGGAGTGTCTACTTCTCATCCAATCAATGGGGAAGTGCTGAGCTTCATTTCTAGTACACTTCCTTTCACTTCTCTGAGACCCTCTGAAAATTATCTTGGAAGCTGATCAAACCCTTATTCTAAAAAGTAAAAAATGGAAAGTCAAGTGAAATTGTGGATATAATCTTTCTCTTAACTTAAATATTATTGAATCAATAAAGTAAGTATCTACCCTTGAAGTACCCAGTGACTATCAGGATTCTGTCCTACTCTACTGGTGGATATTGCTATCCAAACCTGGTGTTAAAAACTAAGAAACAAAAAATAAGTTGGCTGTTGTTTAATCTATCCAGGCACAGGAGGTGGTTAATCTCCTCATTAGGACTGGATTCAGACCACAGACATGGTCAGTGATAAAGCTGATAATGCCAAATGATCAGAGGAGAAAGCTAGGCTGGGATTTGTTCAGATGACCAGGCACCCTGATAGAGGTAGGGAAGTGGGTGTTTGACATGTCCTTTAGATCAGAACAGTACCTGGAGTTGAACATGGCAATCAGCCTGTGGTAGAAACTAGATGCTGAGAAAACATTAGCTGGGCATGATCAGAAATAACAGTACCCAAAAATCAACTCCTTGAGAGTAGGGCCCAGTCCTGCCTCATCTTTATGTCCCCGGAGCATTATAAATTATCAGTACGCCTCTGAATGAATTCAGAAAAAAGATTTGGTATCACAGTGGAGAGATGCACAAATGCAGCATGTGGGCTATGGTCTCAATGGCGATCTCACTCCAGTAGGAAGTCTATTTTGATCTTCAAAAGATCTGTCCTGAGAGCAGAATTTTGGTTTCAATGGAGAAAATCTATATGCCATTCTCAGAAACCCAGTATTTCCTTATCATGCAAAAATATATTTATCAAGGGTCAGAAGAAATGTTCACCTTTCAAGAAAAATTAAATTAAACCATGTAATTCTTTAAACAAAGATGAGACAAGGCCTGGATAGTAATTACACATCAGATTTACAAGAACACAGGAAGCAGTATTTCCACAACCACCGGCCTTCTGTCTCTCTCTCTCTCCCCATCTCAGATTGTGCCTGTGTACAAATGTGTTTGTTTATTTTGTTGTACAAAGGGTTGGGTGAGAAGACAAAGCAAATTATTAATGCAAATAAAAAAAAAGATGTGTTTGTTCAGGAGAACAAGTTTGGATTATTGTCTGGAGGTTAATTTTCTTATGAGAATCTACAAATAAATTATACTAACATTGGAGTTCATTAAATGCACTTTTGTGTTCTTCTTGGCTAGGATTCTTGAAGGATATATCAGGTAGAGAACAAGTAAGGGAGATAAGTACTTCTTTAAAATTTTCATGATACTCACAAATTATCTGATGATATATTTTCTGATCTAGCTTATTAAAGATAATATTAAATACATTAAGTAAAATTTAAACTCATTCATAGATTTAAAAAATATATCAATAAAAGCAAACAAAATTCCTCCTATAATAAAATATGTGTTCTTTGAAGAATGAATTATGGGCACAGGATACATGTACAATTATATGTATGTATATGTGTACACATGTATGTACATGTACATATGTACAGTTTGGATAAACGTAGACAAAATATCTGAGTGAAGAATAAAAAACAGGATGTCTAATCATCCATTTATTCTAGTTACTCACATAAATCATAACAGATGCTGAAGTTCAGATATTAAAAAAAGCAAAGTAGATTTAAGAACATTCTAGGTGTTTTACACTAACTTCGTCAAACATTTGATTTTTAGATACCTGGATTTGTAAATTTCCAGGTGGAATTTCTCAATTTTATCTAAATATCTAGATACTAGTCAAAACTTACTAGTCCTTACAGACAAGTAATCAATAAAGTCAGAAAAATTTCCTCTGGGGAAATGAAGGGAGTGAAAACTGCCTTACTATGTGAAAGACACCTATAATCTGTTACGTCTCTCTTTCAAAAACATTCTGAATTTTTCACTTGTTTGCTGTTTATTAAAGAAATTCCCTTGGCTTCCATGATATCATACTCTCTTTCCTCATCTACTATTTTCATTGTATATTCTCAGGCACCTGCATTGCCTGTTTTTTCTCTGCTTGCTTAGTTTATTTTTTCAGCATTTTTCCCTTGGCCACACTGATTTTTCTCACTCTATGTCATTCAGTCAGTCATTCTCAATAAACAGGGTACATTTTGAAAATCTGTTGGGGCATTACTGGTTGTCCCATAATGAGAAGCATGTTTAGTGGGCAAGGGCCAGCTATGCTAGACATCCCGCTGCCTATGGGACAATCCTATGAAACAGGAAATGGCTCATCGCCTGGACAATTTTTAAAAGTTTCACTAGACCTCCATGGTAGTAAACATGCTTAAATATTCTGAGGTGAGCACCTAACTCCAATTTACACAAAATCCAGCTGGTGTTTAACCTAGGATACACTTGTAATTTCTTTTGTTTGGAATTAAATGCCTTCCTTTTTCTCTTCTGCTTCCTCAATGCAATTCTGACACTAAATGCCTCGAGTTAGGTCAAACTTCACAAACTAAGAGCACAGTTCTCCATAAAACTATCCTCACTACAGACCCCAGTCTGGAGCCTGGGAGTCCCAGCACCCCTGCCCTTCTGACAACCTGGCAACAACTTGGGGGTTCCCACTGCCCCCTGAGTTTCAATAATTCACTAGAAAAAGTCACAGAACTCAGGAAGGTGCTATACTCACAACTAGTTTTTATTATAGCAGAAAAGGATACAAATCAGGACCAGCCCAAGAAGAGATGCACAGGGCAAGGTCTGGGTGAGTCACAAATGCTCATACATCACCCTCTTGTCACATGGATGTGTAACAATATGTACAGAGTGCTGTTAACTGGAAGCTCACCCGAGCCTCCATGTCTAGAGTTTTTACTGGGATTTCATTACACAGGCATGAATGTTGAATCCTGGCCTGGTAATTAACTCAGTCTCCTGCTCCCTAACCCTTCTTTCCAGAATTCAGTCAATCCCAAGGGGCTCAAGCCCCAACCCTCTAATTCTGTGGTTGGCTCTTTCTCATATGGTCAGCCCTCATCCTAAGTCCCTCATCTCATTAGCATAAACCACGTCCCCCACCTCGTAGCATAGACTCGGGACAGGTCAGAGGGTACCACGGGCAAAACAAACACAGTCCTGCCATTCCTGAAATTCCAAGGATTTGGAGGCTCCCTCCCAGAAACCAGGGGCAAAGGCCAGCCAATTTTTTACTAATTCTTTATTACACAACACTCCCTATTACTTTTCCTTATGTCAGACTCTCATCATCTTTCCCAAGTGTCGTGTTTTCATCTGAAGTATGTTTCTACTCCCAACTTGGTTCTGCTTCAGATCCGTGCTCTGTAATCCTGCCAGAATAATCTAGCTAAAGTGCAGTCTGGGTGATGTCAGTCCTCTGCTTAAAGTCCTTTAACAGTGTTCTGAATTTAACAAAGTAAATCTGGGTTCCTTAGTGTAGCATACAGCACTCTCTGAGAGTTTCACCGCTTGGTTCTCTAGTCTTCTACACAATGCCAAATTACTTACTTTCCCATTTGAAAAACTCATCTACTGGTATCCCTACTAAAGGAACTGATACTTCTCTTTTGGGTGCTGTTGCTCATTCTATTTTCATTCTTACTCCTTTCCACTCCTAACTGCCTGCATAACTCATTATAAGATTCAGATTAGCTGGTTTTTTTGAAAAAGTAAATAAAATCGACAAACCTCTGGCCAAACTCACAAAGAAGAAAAAAGAGAGAGCACAAATTAGCAAAATAAGAAAGGAAAATGGAGAAATGACAACAAACAAAATAGAAATACAGAATATCATACGAGAATATTATGAAAAACTATATGGAACCAAACTGGATAACCTAGAGGAGATGGACAAGATTCTGGAAACATACTGTCCACCAAAACTGAATCAAGAAGAAACTGGACACTTGAACAATCCGATCACTAGAAAGGAAATAGAAATAGCAATTAAAAACCTCCCTACAAATAAAAGTCCAGGACCGGACGGCTTCACCGGGGAATTCTACCAAACATACAAAGAAGAACTCATACCAGTCCTTCTCAAACTCTTCCAGACGATTGAAAAGGAGGGAATACTCCCAAACTCATTCTATGAAGCCACCATCACCCTGATACCAAAACCAGGCAAAGACATTACAAAAAAAGAGAATTATACGCCAATATCACTGATGAACATAGACGCCAAAATCCTCACCAAAATTTTAGCAAATAGAATCCAACAACACATAAAAAAGATTATACATCATGACCAAGTGGGGTTCATCCCAGGGACACAAGGCTGGTTCAACATACGCAAATCAATCAATGTAATATATCACATCAACAAGAGAAAGGACAAAAACCACATGATCATCTCAATTGATGAAGAAAAAGCATTTGATAAAATTCAACACCCATTTATGATAAAAACTCCCGCCAAAGTGGGTATAGAGGGAACATATCTCAACATAATAAAAGCTATACATGACAAACCTACAGCCAGCATAGTTCTCAACGGTGAAAAACTCAAAAGCTTCCCACTAAAATCTGGGACAAGACAAGGATGCCCACTATCACCACTCCTATTCAACATAGTCCTGGAAGTCCTAGCCACAGCAGTCAGGCAAGAGAAAGAAATAAAAGGGATCCAAATTGGAAAAGAAGAGGTAAAAGTGTCATTATATGCTGATGACATGTTACTATATATAGAAAACCCTAAAAGGTCCACACAAAAGCTACTAGAGCTGATTGAAGAATTCAGCAAGGTAGCAGGTTACAAAATTAACATTCAAAAACCAGTTGCCTTTCTTTACACTAACGATAAATCAACAGAAAAAGAAAGTAAAGAAACAATCCCCTTTAAAATAGCACCCAAAGTAATAAAATATCTGGGAATAAATCTAACCAAGGAGGTGAAAGAATTATACACAGAAAACTATAAACCATTGATGAAGGAAATTAAAGAAGACTTTAAAAAATGGAAAGATACTCCATGCTCTTGGATTGGAAGAATCAATATTGTTAAAATGGTCATGCCATGTGATTAAGTTCTGATCTAAGGGATAAAAGAAGTGTTAAATAACTTCCAGGAAGTGTCCTTAGGACGGATCCTGTCTTCTACTTTTTTTCTGCTTGCTAAAGTGATAACAAGCAGACTTGATTGAGCCAAAAGGTACCAAAAGGTGGAAGCCATGTGTAGAGGAAGGTGACATGACCAAGAGAAGGAACAGTACCAGGATAATCATTGTATTTATCATCTTGGACTAACTACCTTGACATATTTTTTTTCCATAAGGGAGAAATCAATGTCTATCTTTTTAAAGAGCTATTATTTTGGTCACTCTGGCCAATTCCAATCCTGATTGCTATTCTTCTCACAAAGTATAAGCTCTTATTATCTTCTTAATTTCCAGAACAAGAACAATAGCTAGAACATTATTGAACTGAAGTAAAATATAGATGAAAAAGCAACTAATTTCTATTCATAAGGAGATAATGAAGCATTTGTCCAAAAGTTTTTAATAGATGAAGCCCACTGAAATAGGTGTTTGGATAATGACAATTTTAAGTTTCAAATATATAAAGTAAGTACATGAAATTGGGCAAATGAGTAAATATCTGTTAGATAAAAATTACACATTTTGGAAAGCTGACCAAGATACCCAACTGGCAAAATCTATTATAAAAATAGTAACATGTTGGCATATTCCAATATGATAAGTGGCTTATTTATTTTAGCACTGGAAAGTTTAAGGTAGAAACAATATTAATCAATATTCAAATTAATGGGAAATATTTTTGTTTATTTATTTTGTTTGTATTCAGTGGGATATGTCTTTGTCATTATCAAATCCATGTTTACTTCTGTTGCCTTCTGTTCTATCACTTCCTCCTTGTTTTCCTCTACTTCACAGACTCTTCTCAGGCTCGCTTGCTAATTCTTCTGTTTCTACTCAACTCCCAAATGGTGGAGTACCCTAGGTCCTGTCTATAACCCCACACTCCTGGGAATCTCACATGGGCACACAGCTTTATCTACCGTCGATCTGTAAGTCTGAATCTGCCAAATCAATGTTTCCACCTTGGACCTCTTCCTGAAATTCTAGATTTGTATATCCAAATTTCTCCTTAAAATTTCTACTTTAATACCCCGTAGTCATCCCAGACTTATCACTTTCAAAACAAAATTATTGAAATCCCACATTAACTACCTTCACCAAACAAACCTGCTTTTATACTCATCTGTTTCTTCTCAGTAGACATCCATTCAGCAGCTCTTATCAAAAACTAGACTATGTTCCTGATGTCCTGTATTCATCATATCCATTTATATCTCATGCCAAATTTAACTCTAAAGAACATCTACAACTCTTGAATAAATCCAATTCTTTCCATCTAATCTACAGCTATCCTAAATCAAACTACCATCTCACACACCTGGACCAGTACAATAAGATCTTCCACTCATCTTTTAATTTTGTTCTAGGACTCCTGGTCTCCCTTACAGACTGTTCTCCACATATTAGCCAACATTATGGTTTTTAAGTGTATAAAAGAACATATCATTTCTCTACTTAAAACTAGACATTTAATAAATATTGCAAAAGAATAAATCTGAATGGGAAAATTCTAAATGAATATAACTTAAGTGCAGCAGGTTTGGATTGGGTCAGATTTGGGCAAAACGATCTTCTCATTTCACACAACTGCTCATTTTATGAAGTACAATCATAGAAAAAAGCATATTATCTCTTTGAAATTTTGATCCCTATTGGATGCACATGGTAGGTATTCAATAGATGGTATTGAATAAATTAATCAACATCACACTTTCCAGAGCAAGAAACCATTCACAGATCCCATAAAGTGTAAAAGATTAAGTTGGCTGCAAAAATCAAATATATTATAATGTCTATTTGTTAATAATGTGGAACACATTCTTATAAATAGAGTGATTATTCTAGCCTTGATAAAAGGAAGTTGAGAACTATAATACAGTTGAATTAAAAATCCCTTATAGATCATCATATATTTATAAAATATTATTTCAATACTAGCAGTAAAGTCATGTATCTTTTAAATTAGTGGAGTAAAGTTGGTAAATTGTGGTACATTATCACAAACAAACAATCCATCAATAGGCTCTATCAACAGGACAGTAACACTTTGAATCACATGCTAACAATAAATGAAACTGGGGACTTGGTTTCTTATTTACTGCTTCCTTATTAGGTTAATCTATTTCTCATTCAAAGCTAGTAATAAAGATTGTTCTACTTGGATTTTTTTCTAACGAAAAATTGCAATAAATAAAAAGAGTTTCTTAAATATAGAACAGTGGGCATTCTACTTTCATTTTATTTCATACCAGAGATTGACTTCTCTAGTATGTTTCCTCTTCCCCGATTATCAGGTTATCCCTTGACTAATCAAAGAATCTCAATAAACAAAGTTATCTAGCCCTCTATTTCTAGGTCAACTTCTTACTCTTGAAAATTCTTTTGGTTCCCCACTACATTAGTTTCCACTTGCTACTATAACATCTTACCACAAACTTACTGGCTTAGAACAAATTTCTCATCTTACCATTCTATAGCTCAGAAGTTTAAAACGGTCTTCCTGAGCTAAAAACAAGGTGTCAACAGGGCTGTGTTCCTTCTGGAAACAATAGGAGACAGTCTGTTTCCTTGCTTTTTCCTGCTCCGAGGACACCTGCTTCCCTTGGCTTACGCCCTCTCTCTTCCATCATCACAGCCAGGGCCATCGGGCCAAGTGCTTCTCGGCCTGCCACCTCCCTGTTCTCTTTTCTGTCTCCCTCTTTCACCTTTAAGGTCCTTTGTAATTATACTGAGCCTGCCTCAGTCTGTCTGGGCGACTAGAACAAAATGCTACAGACTGGGTGGCTTATAAACAATAGTGGTTTTTTTCCTCCTAGTTCTGGATGCTGGGGTCCATGAGCAAGGCCCTGGCAGTTGGCAGTCTTTTCACTGTAGCTTCACATGGCAGAAGGGGCAAGGGAGTGCTCTTGGCCTCTCTGACAAGGGCTCCAGTCCCCATCATGGGGGCTCTGCCCTCGTGCCTTCATCACCTCCCAAAGGCCCCCCTTCAACACCACCACACTGAGTATTGGCATTCAACATATGAATCTGGGGGTGAGGGGCACAAACATTCAGTCCATCACAGGGCCCAACAGGATAATCCAAGATAATGTCCTTAATTTAAGGAAGAATGAGTAGCAACCTTAATTTCATCTGTTACCTTAATTTCCCTTTGCCACATAACCTAACATATTCACAGGTTCATGGAATTGGAACTTGGACATCTTTGAGGAGCCATTATTTCTATCCACCACGATCACCAACTGGCGAACTCATCCCACTGAGTCGTCAGGGGATGGAGAGAGGTATTTTAGATCTTAATAAATCTTAAAAAGTATAAAAAAAGGAGTTTCTTCTGTATAGCACAGGGAACTATGTTCAATATCTTGTAATAACCTTTATCGGAAAAAAATATGAAAAAGAATATATGTATGTATATGCATGACTGGGACATCGTGCTATACACCAGAAATTGATACACTGTAATTGACTGTACTTCAATAAAAAAAAGTATAAATGGCATGTTGAAAATTAACTTCCTCACTCCCAGATTAAACACTTTTTTGTTCATCTAACTATTCATTCGTAGAAACATTTATTAGGTACCTACTGTACCCACAACACTGAGGATTCCTTAAAAAACAAGACAGACAAACCACTCACTTTGCTGAAGTTTATAATTCTTAGGGGAAAAGATATACCGGAATTGGTGTGAATGTTACAAAGGGTTGTGCTCAACTTTATGGGGTTTACTAGGGGTCCCCAAATAGTCAGAAGTGGTTGGTTCATTAAGAGGTGGAAAAGGATTTCAGCTAAAATAATCCTTCCCACTGGTGAAATATTAGACATTGAGCTGAATGGAGAAATTATCGGGAGACTTCCAGTACAGTTCAAATCACACCATGTAAAAACTCAGTCTGGTTTTAACATTTTTTGAGGTAAAACTCAGTTTCTTGAAAAATAACTGGCATGTTTGTTTTAACCACATCAGGTAAACACTTAGATTGTTACACTAGTGATCAGACTGTTATAAGACACATCAGAGACAAGAAGGAAAGAGTAATGGTGGTTTTTACCACAATAACAAAGCAGTATAGTGTACAGCCAATCTAGAGAGAACATTAAGCTCTGTGGGAGCAGTGCTGGGGTATGAAGCCATTTTCTTTGTTACTATAGAAACAGCAAAATGTCAACTATTTTTAGAGCTTTGTTCCAAGATTCAAGCAGCCATGCTAGTTATCAGTACGTTTAAAGATGCCAGAAACATATGCCAAGTAATACCGCGAGAAATTTAAGTTTATAAGGTAATTTATTTCTTCTAGAACATGTTAATAATATGCATGGCTCCTATATTTAATGCTATTTATGCAATTAAATATCCACATTTTATAAAAGAAATTACATAAATAAGTATTATTTTATACATAGTTAATAAAATAAGTTACTTCCACGTAAGGGTTTTCAAGGGTGAGTATAGCATTACAGCTCTGAACACTGTAATCAACTCGGTACACAGACATTCAATTAGTTGGCCTGTTATCACTTAGCTAATTTCTTTCACCTTCAGTAAACAGCTACTGAAAGCCAGGCACCCCACTAGGTTCTGGGATATAAGGATGACAAAAGTGCTATATTCTTCCCCAAGTACATATTTCTAAACATGTGCTTGACCTTAAGATGCATTATATTATACAACCTGACAAAAAAAAATTTAGGACAAACAAATGTTAATTAAAGAGGCTTTCTCCAAAAATAAAATGTTGGGTTTTAAATTTTGCCAAGAAGCAAAAATGAAGAATGGATTCCTGTTTAACCACGCTATTTCCTTTGTCTGATGCTTAACGAAGCTCCTCTGGCAAACAGGAATCTAAAATCCATCTGTGCTGTACACGTGACATATTTGTATAAAACAGAAAGTAACTTTTATGTTTTTAGGGGCAAGATATAAACCATGCAATTAGCGAAAATGATGCATTTATCGAAATTCTGAATTACCAAAAGTAGTGTTCACTCATTACTATCTATATATGTTTTTAATTCATGACCTTCAAGTCCTGTAAGCGTATTTTGGGGTTTTACAGACAAATGTAATTACTGAAAGCAATTTGAGAAGACAGTGACCTGGCAAATTATTCTCACACAGATCTACTTTCTTAGACTACCACTGATGCCTCCTGAGTCTGTAGACAGAGACAACGAACTGAGAGTAACACAATCAAAAGATATTTTGTAGAAAAAATACCCTCTAATTTGGACTTAGACACTGTTGTTACACAATTCGAAGTAGCAAGTTAAAAGTCAAGTTATTAGGCGAATTTATCTAATTTAAATGGATTAAAAATCAGCACAGATGAACTTCGAACAACTGTGAGATTAATCTCCATATAGTTTATAGTTGGCTCTCCCTAGCTGGGGTTCCTCTGCATCCTCGGATTCAACCAAAAACAGACCGTGCTGTATTGTAGTATTTATTACTGAAAAATATTCATGTGTAAGTGGACTTGCACAGTTCAAACCTATGATATTCAAGGGTCAGCTGTATTTTGAAATCAGGATAATAAATTATTGTATTGATTAGTTCATTAGGATTGGTGTTCATTGGTTAAGAGCTGATAGGCAAACCTTGATAGCAAAAAAGAAAAAAAATGGGGCAGGGGATGAAATGAACTAAAGTTGCTGTCTCCCCGAAACATTTAAAATGTGCAGAAAACATTTTATAGTATTTCAAAAATACTCTTCAGATATCTGCATATTTTAAGATGGCATTTGCTGGTACTTTAATAAGAGAGTCCTATTACTTAACTGTAATTACAAGTTAATACAATTATCCAGATAACTGTTCTTCAAATTATTTAGATATCCCCAGCAGAAAATAAAGATTTTACTTATATTCCTCATTCTTCATTTCCCCTTGTGTTAGAGAACGTGGCTCTGTATAGTCAGCTCCTTCCTCATCTCCCACACTGCTGGAAGCACTGACGGTCTCCTGTCTGGGAACTGCCCTCTGTGGGAGGCTGCTGCCCCAACCCCAGTTACCCCCACTCACTGGGGCAGATTTCTTCCAGGGGTGCAGGATATGTAAAGGCCTGGTCCCCGTGAGTCTCTCAGTCAATACCCTCCCTGTCTCCTGTAGTACATAATAATGATTTACAGGACCATCCAGGTTCGAAGCTCCCTGTGGGACCAACTGATGCCTCTGTTAAAATGAACTGCTATTCAGCTTCTCCCTCTGCTGAATGCTGTCCCTGTGCCCCTACAGGGATTTCTTCCAGAACTCTCCCCAGTAAACCTCTTATGCTCAAATCTCCCTCTAAGTGTCTGCTTCCAGGGAATCCTAATAAATCCCTTAAAGCTGTTTGGAGGACTAGAGACAGACTATATAACAAAATAAGCAAAGGGTTGAAAAAGGAAGGTTTTCAGCCCCTATTTATTTATTTTCTTATTAGTGTTTAACACTTGTAGATCTCACATACTGCCTATCTGCTTTATTAAGGACTATCCACAAAAATGAATATATTTTTTGCACACTTGTTGCTACTACAATAGGGAATGTGAGCCAACTTCACACTCTTTTGAGCTTGTTTTTCTGTGTTGATAATCTGTGTAGGTGACACCATGGTAATACCTTACTTGGTAGTCTTTTTTTTTTTTTAGTAATATATAAAGTATATATAATATAATCTGTGCATTGCAGAGCCAAGGATGTAATTCACATTTTTCCTTTAATAATCAAAAATCTGTTTACAAAGTATGTGTTAAAAATGTACATCCTATCCTTACTGTGTAATTGCTGTCATCTTCACTATAACGTATCTTATATTTGTATGCACTCCCATACTTCCTCAGCACCTAGCACAAAGTACATGTACAATAAATGAGTGAACTGATGAATAAAAGATGATTTTTATACCGAGCAAGCACATTTATCAATAACAGGCAAACAGTATAAGTTAAGGTCAACTAACATTCATGTGCTACCTTCCATGTGCTGTGTCTTACAGGAAAGAGTAGAAGGTTAGTGTATAAGAAAGAATCTATTTGGAAGCTCAGATTAAGCTGAATTGATACCTCAACTTGGCCATTTGTTGATGTGACTTTTCCAAGTTAATGAACTACTTCATTTATTTTCGTCTTACTCATTTTTGTTTTGTCTTCTTTCTTTCCTACTCTCTTCCCTTCCTTAACCAATATTAATTACGGTCTGTCCACTATGGACCAAGCCCTATGTGGGTGTTACAAACATGACTGTGCACAATGTAAGTTTTTATCCTCTGATTTACCATTTGTCTATTTGGAATAATAAACAGCAACAAAAAAGGGAGCATGATAGATATTTAACTCAATCTAGAGTGTTTGGGGAGGACTTTCCAGGACAGACATACTCAGAGGTAAGTTCAGAAACAGGATTAAGGGGTTATTTTGGTAAGACATGGAGACAGTGCGTGAAGAGGAGGGAGAGAATGCCAAGCAGAGTTGTAAGGAAAGGACTGCGCAGGGGTGTGGGGCAGGAGAACATGGAGTGCAGTGGGAACTCTGTGTGTTTCAATTCTGGGGGGATTATTTATTATGAGTAAAAGAAACCCACTTAAGTCTAACAAAGGAAGAGGGATACGTGGTAAGTATCCAGAGGTGTCTAACAAATGCAAGAAGGGGAGGGGAGGCTAGCCAAGTCCTATCAGTGGCTGGAATCTGTCATAGGCAAGCCAGCATGAGCTGACTCTGTTTCTTTGGGAGCACGTAGTGTTTTGTCTCTGCTTCATTCAGTGTCTCTGCTTCAGGATTCCCTGCAGTTTCTATTTCATTCTAACTTTTTTTAAACATATAGTGGAAACATTGCCTTCCCAGCCCCACATCTACACCACTACTCATTTCAGAGACCCAGCAGAATCTAACAAGAGTCTCTTTTACCCAAATCCAGGCTACTGCAAGTGAAAATTCCCATGGGGTCAGATGCCTAGCCTCAATCCATCCTACTCTAAGTGAGTTGTAAAAAAAAAAAAAGAGGGTATAGTTTGGATAATGTGGCCACCCTGAGGGCCTGTTTCTGTAGAAAGTGGTTATTAAAGGTGGATCCATCGCCTCTGTGACTGGAGCACAGAGAATGATGGTTGGGTGGAGGAGGGAGTGGGACTGAACAGGGGAGAGAGTTATGGTGAGGACTTTGGACTTTGTGCTAAGGGAATGGAAAACAGAGATCTGAAAGTAATATGACAAGGTTTTTTTTTCCCCCAAAGCATACCCTGTGTGTGTAGCCCAGTGTAGGGAGACCTATGTAGCCCGGGTGAGATACAATTCAAAAGTTAAATGGTGCACAGACACTGGAAATGAAACCAGGTCACAACGAAAACTGCAAGTAGCCTAAAGGATTGACATTATCCCCAGGGTTACTAACAGGGTTTCTGCTGGAGTGGATCCAGGATTTGAGGACCTAAAGAGAATCCCTAAAAACTTGGGGATTCTCTTTAATAAAAAAATACATTATAAAAATAAAATCAAGACTAATTAGATATTTATTTAGATCAAAAAGAGATTTACAGTGAACTTACACATATCCCTAAATCAATTTCTCCTTAGCTGGACTGCACAAATGCTTGAGACATTCCCATGTCACCCGGCAGGTGGGAAAGAACGGCAGAGAAGTTTAAATCAAGATACACAGTAGTCCTGACTGAATGCAGTAAAATATCTTACACCTACAAAATTTAACACCCATATGACCATAAGAACATGATGCTGGAGTCCCTTCTAATGACACTGAAGGGTGAAGGATGTTGAAGCTGAAGTTTCATTAGGTTCTCCATACACCCACCTCCACTTACTAAATATGACAGATCAAAGCCTCCCAGGAAAGCTGAAAATTCCAGCATCCTTTCAAAGCCATAAACATGTATGTATGAGTCAATCTAATACATCAGGAAGAAAGTAATGTTATTCCACAAGAGCTTGGATGTAGACTTAAGATTCATTTAAGGCTATACTCAATGACTTAACTATTTTTCTATGTACAGTTAATAGAACAACATTTTAAATACCTGTATGTCTAGCGGCCAATGCCCTGAAATTAAAAAATATATTGTTTCCTGGAACTATCTGTTGTTTGAAAAACCAGAGAGTTCAGGTTTACTTAGAATAATCTATTTAGTTCCGAGTTACTTTAAATGATTTTAATGTTTAATATTCTGAGTACACGTTGAGAAATGAGTTCAAAGTTTATTTTCACTGAGTGGACAACAAGGTCTTTGAGGTCAAATGAGGAATTTCTTGGAGTTTAAAATATTAGGCTATAATTGATATTAGAAAGAAAACTTCAAACTTAAAAATAGATTTATATCATACTTGACTTTTTATCCATCCAGATACTGACAAGTTCCTTTGCTACACATTTTTAAGCAATGCAACATCATTATTTGGTATTTATATAATATCTCCATGTGGAGCTTTTTTTTTGTAATCTGTGAGTGTTTGATGCTTATGAAAAGTGTCAGACTGACACCCCTGGATACCAAAGTCCTCAATCTGTGGCTTGGATAAGCCTTGGGGAAGCACAGCCTTCTCAATGATCCTAGCCAACACAGTTACAACAGAGCAGTTTAAGCAATAACTGGATGGCTCAGGGCTTGGCCTCTCTGCTGAATCTGTCAGCCAATGCACCAATTAACTCAGCTACAATTTTTATGATGTGTACCAATTTCATTGAAAAGTGAATATGTGGCTGTAGGTTTTACAGTTGCCTCAAGAAACGAAGAGCCTAAACTAATTGCAAATGCTGTCACTATTGTCATTGAACCACTGAGTTGAAGAGTTTACTGAGCAATCTTTTATAGTTTGTACCTAAGGTCATGATTTTACCTAAATTAGACTGTTTGCCTTGGAGCCAAACATAAAACAAGGAGAAATTCATTAAATAATTATATAAATGCAGACCTTAAATGTTTTTTTATTTATATGGCCATAAATTCTACTGTAGCTACTGAACAATCTCATTCTTCTCAGTTGTAATTTTAATAAGTTTACTGCTAAAACTCTTTCTTAAACATTGAGCCTTCATGAAAATGTAATTTTCTAAATGTATACACGTATTCTGTGTAAGATCTGTTTTTGTGACTCTCTGATGATTCCTGGAAAGACTGGGTGCACAGGTGCCTGCCCTCCTTTGGTTATGAAAATCAGATAGTCCTGTGGATGTATGAAAGTAATTTAAAAATGAGAAACCACTAAGAAAACAGAAGAGCCGGTCTGAGGTAAATGCTGGGGTAGAAGAGGGTTGGGAGATGGTTCAGAGCAGAGGAGAGTCTGATTCCCTGCCCAGAATTGAGGCTGAGGAAAAACAAGCATGCTCTCTTCTCACTTCCATACACCACTGGGTGTGTCACTGCCCACAAAATGGCTGCTGGAGTCAGAACAGCAAGGGTCAACTCTGATCTGGCTGGGACCAGAAACCAAGTTGTCTAGAATGAGAACTGATAAAATATGCCTAGAAAGACATGACAAAGCTTTTCCCACCCCATCCCCTCACAGGTTGGGCTAGAAGATTATAATTTCAGAATTAAAGACTTCAAGAAAAGAACAATGCCCAAGCATGAAGCCTAGAGAATGTTCTGAAGGACAAGTTCACCTACAAGGTCATGTTCAATAGACGTCTCTTTGCCATGAAGCTTATTTTCCAAACTCTTCCCTTGAATTCTAGAAACAGCTGCTAAACCCAAACTTTAAGCCTCTCTCTCCTCCATGGCTATGTAAAATAGCTGAAATGGAGTTCATGGGGAAAAATAATAATAAATTCAGGGAATAAAAATGTATATAAAAGTAAAACTACAAACTGCAGAGTTTATACCACATGAAACAAAATTACTGTAACTGAGAAAAAAAAATAATGAACATATCTAAAATATCCTAAAAGCATTAAAGGCAAATAATGGTAATAACAAGCAAAAACAGAAACTTCTGTAAAATAGATGATATTTGAACTTTAAAAATTAGTAGCTTGGAGAAAGAGCAGAATATATATATATATATATAGCAGAAAACTGGCTTAAGAAACTCCTCAAAAGAAAATAAAATGGATAAAATAATTTGCAATGCAAAAGAGAAATTAAGACATGTGGTGTTTAGTAGTAGGTTTATCAGTATCTTTACACCTGAAGTTCCAGACACGAAAAATGTAGAGAAGAGAAAAAAGTATTGAAAAAATAATGACTAAGAAAATAACCCAACAACAACATAATCTCACAACCATTCTAAAATTTTAAAAAGTTAAATAATTACATATAAAAAGAAAACTCTAAAAGTTTCCTAAGAAAGATTATATATTTTATAAACAAAACAAACAAAACCACCACTACTATAGTTAAAATGACAATGAACATTCCAATACTGGATGAAAGAAGAGTCTTTTTAAAGTGTTAATGGTGTGAACAAAAAATACTACAAACCGTATCAGTAAACAAAGAATGCTGAAGCCATCAAGTCCTCAGTTGCTGCCTCCACCCTCCCAGTGACAAGCCTGAAGCCCACCCTCTGCAGCCACTCTCAATGGTGCACTCAGAGGGGACTCAGACTACTAAAGGACAAGATATTGGCCCTACATAGCTAGGTGCTCGTCAAAGGAATGAATTCAATGAGCCCAAATGTTTGCCTCCTCCCATACTTAGAAAAGCACTAAATTCTTTAACTTGAGATGCCTGGTTTTCTTTAGATAACAAGCAATCTTTCATGGTTTCAACTACCTGATCTTTGTTGTGAAGCTCCTATATATCCTAGCTCCTCCCCTACTCTTAAGAGCAGTCCCTCAGAGCCATCTGAGAGGCTGCCATCCTGGCTCGAGTCCTGCCAAATAAAACATAACTCTCAACTTGTAGGCTGTGCATTTATTTCAGTTGACAATGGCAAAGTTCAAACTTAGTATAATATTATACTTAGCCCAAATTATTACGGAAATGGAAGGGCGAAATGTCTATAGAACTTTTTGCTCAATAATCATATGTGGATATTGATTACTATATTGTAAAGAGCAGTCCTATAACTTCTGTTCCACACAAAGACCATCTTCAAATTTATCCTCGGAAAAACAACTCACACAACAAAATAAATTAATCAAGGGGGATTCTATGAGATATGTTACAAGTAAATTAATAGTTTAATGTAGTTTATTGTCCTATAGAAAACTAAACCAAAACCCAACAAATGAAAGGAACATCTATTACAATCAGAACTAAACTGAAAATAACATAACTGGGTTAAGAAAGAAAATGAGGTATGAGGAGGGGAGAACACTGTATCTAGGAAAAAGATAATGGATATTTGTGAGCTTATTAAAGTGAGAAAGATAAAGTATGTCTGTATATAAATGTAAAATGTGTAACTTTTAAAATAGCATAAAATGTTGATTCAACTAATGGGGGCCAAGAAAAAGGAAAAAGAAAAGAAACAAAATGTGATAAATAGAAAATGTAAAGTAATTTCAAAACTGAATCCTAATGTAGTACTTTCAATATAGAAAGTAGAGTTAAACTCATAAACTCTGAGATCACATTATAAAAGATAATCCAGGAATGCTTTCTCTTAGAAGAAATAAATAAAGAGAATATATGAGTTAAAAATAAGAAATAAAAAATAAGAAAAGAAAGCTTCAGAGAGAAGGGAATTAAATATGTGTAAAACAAACAAAAAAAGAGATGGCATCAAATAGGTAAAAGGTACAATAAATAAAACAGATATAATAAACATATTAAAGAAATATAAATTAGCAGAACTATAGGAAAAATAGACATGTTAATAAATTATACTTTGAGATACTCATATTCATTTGAGAAATGTATCAAACTGGCAGAAAAAAATAACTGAAGGTATAGAAAATTTGAAGACCATCACCAATTACCTTGAAATATATCTGTATGTGTGTGGGTAGGTATACACATATACCTTATATCTCAAAAAAATACATATTCATTTGACCACATTTGGTAAACAAAATTGTGCATGTTATATCCAAAAGGAAATGGCAACAACTTTGACAAAATCAACAACCTGGAAGTTATATTTGGTGATGATGAGATTAAAACTGCAATCATTAAATACGAGTGCATATTTAAATTATATGTAAGTTATGTAAATCATATATAAATTATATATGAAAATACATTTATATGCATATGTATATACTGCTATTAAGTATTGTTTCATAAATAAAATTATAAAATTAGTCAAAATATGTAAAATATTACACATTTAACATATGAAAACACTACATTTCAAAAGTATAGGGCATAGGTGTGATAAAGCAGGACTGAAAAGGAGTAAGTTTACATATACTTAGGCAAAAACAAGAGACATGATACAATTTATCAAAATATTCAATTTAAAAAGTTGATGAAAGATCAAGAGCAAACCCAAGGGACACAGAAGGAAGAAAGTAACAACTGTCAGAGTAGAGGTCAGGAATATGAACAATAACAAGCAGCAGAAAAATCAATAGACAAGATTAACAAAATTAAAACACCAACAACTGTGTTTTAGGAAAGAACAGTAATTCAGCCAAATCTCTGCAAAGAGGGATAAAATAAATGAGAGCATGCAAATAAAATAAAACTCTGAACATGAAAGAGAAATAACTGCAAACTCAACAGAAGATTAACAGCTTAATAAAAGAACATAATGAACAAATACACAGTAGTAAATTTGGAAACTTACAGAACTTAAGAGGAAACAAATAGCCTCTTGTCGTCTTATACTTTCTATCTTTCCATTTACTTCAATTGACTTCGTTTACCTCGTGATGCATAATTTTAAGGTCTGTTTTAAAATCTTTTACCTGATCATTTTAATAGCTGGGATATCTTGCAGCTGACATCTTTTTTATTGCCTTTCTTTTAGAAAATAAATTACATTTTCCTGGTTCTTTCAAACTTGAGTAATTCTGATTCTGACCTTGTACAAATATAATATTATATATACTCTGGGCTCAGCTGTAAACCTCTGCAAAACACTGTACTTTTGTTTCAGGAAGAAACTAGCCCTGTTAGTCTTACACTGGAAGTTCTGGGTTGCTTTTTTTTTTTTTTAATATTTTATTTTATTTATTTATTTTGTCTGTCTTGGGGGGAGGTAATTAGGTTTATTTATTTATTTGTTTTAATGGAGGTACGGGGATTGAACCCAGGACCTTGTGTATGCTAAGCATGTGCTCTACCACTGAGCTATGTTCTCCTCCTCCAGTTGCCTTTTATGTGGATTGGAAACAATCCCAGTTCAGTTCTCCAAGCCTCTGCTACACTGGTTTGGGTCTGACCCGCTCATGTGTAGATCAGAGGTTAACCTGGAACTTGTGAGGGTTCATATACAGAATTATGGGATCTCCTTGTCTGCTCTTTTCCCTCTACCATGATTTTTCAGCCTACAGGGGCTCCCTTTCCTGGTTCCTCTGGTCCAAAGAATGGCATGATTTTTGTCAGCATTTTACCTGTGGTTGGGCATGGCTTCCTAACTGGGACCTATTTTTAGAACATGACCTTGAGAAACATCCGCCCCAAAAAAAATTACAATTTTTTTTACTTTCCTCCACAATCCACCTGCTTTTGTTCTCGTTTTCAAGCCCTCAGGTAACTGCATTTGTGTTTTGCAGAGTTGATCGCTGTAATCAGTGGGAGGATGGGCTGAAGCCCATCACCATAATCAGGTTTTGTACTCAGATTCCTGGATACTAAATACATGAGTACTATGCTGCTCTCACTCCCAACTCCTTTAAGATCTTGGACATATTCATTGCATTTTCATTTTAAAACAATGTATTTTTGTTGAGAAATTACCATGTGCTATTAAGCACTGGGAGGACAGGGATGAAGGTGCAATCACTGATCTGAGGACAGTGAAAATCAAGAATGAAGATAGTTTAGTAAATAGCAAATGCAGTGGGACAAGGACAACAGTAGAGATATATATACGGTCATTCCATGAGAATTCAGAAGAGCCCTTAATATAGCCTAACTCTCCATAGAAGAGGCTATTTCTGAGCTGAACCTGTAAGAATGCGTACGAATCGCCCAGGTGAAGTGAGGGATAGAGGAGGAAGTCCTAGGCACAGAACCAACCAACCAACCAAGGCCATGTTGATTGGTGGAGGGAGGCTGCTGAAAAATTTAACAAAATCATAGCGATCAATATTATGTAACATAGGAAGTGCGCAGACTACTGGTGGAGACATTAATGAAGATTATATAATGCTAGAGGAGAGGCCTGCTCTTAGTGACACTGTGGAAACAGGCAGGAAGACACGGCATATGGAAAACTAGATGGACTGGGAGGCTCTAGTGGTAAATTTGGTCAGGAAAGAGGAAAATACTTTCTGAATTGACACAGAGAAAGTGAGAATGGAAAGAAGTGAATGGAGTAGATATGAGGGAGAGTTTGGTACTGATTTGAGAGGGTTTGATAATGGACTTCATGCTCCAAGTAAGGGAGAAAAAGTCTCAGGATATTTCCAAGTCTTACTTGTTTTATAAGGCAAGTGGCTCTATCAAGGATCAATTTAGTAATTGTAGGTTGGATCTTGAACAAAAGCAGCTCTGTTTGGTTTAGATCTTGTTGCAGCTTGAAATGCCTATGAGTTTCTGAAGTGAAGACATCAAACAGGCGCTTGGATAAATGCAACTGGAATATGGAAATTATGTTAGGGCTGGATGTATATCTCTGGGAGGTCGTGGCATTATAGATGTTAGCAGTAGAAGAGACACTGGAAATCATTTACTCGAATCGTATTATTTCTCAGAGAAACTTCTTCAAATTGAGAGTTAATCAACTTGTTTAGTTGATAATTTCAAGCAAGCTGGGAGTCACATGTGGATATAATGTGTTTATATCCAGAGACGTTCACACCGTGCTGCCTTGTACTCTGTCCATGTGGAGCAATACTGTTCTAGAAACTAAAAAGCACACGTTCAGATGCCAGATATGTGAGTGACAAGGTTGATTTGTGAAGTTTCAAAAGAGTGGCTTTCATTCTTGCTCACAATTTACATTTAAATTTCCAATGGTAAAGGCAATGGACAGAATAGAAAATGGGAAAACTAGTAGAAATGATAAAGGAACAGAATTTGAGTTTGACTAAACGGAGTTTGAAAAATAAGTACCTGAACTAGCTAACAATCTGTAAAGGAAGCAGTATGTATAAAAGTGCCTCACAGAGAAACTGGCACAATAATAAGCTCCCACTCAACCAATTGTAGTTTTATTAGTTGAAAAACACAGCCACTGAGGTTATTCCTACGGTGTTCATTAGAATGTGAAAGACTGTTCTGGAACTAATGGTCTAGAAGCTCTAAAGCACTGAGCACTCCAAGGGAGACAAGAGTTACCCAGGTGTGTAGTTATCACCTAAGGATAACGTTCTTGTTCAACAAGTTTCTTTTTGCAAATGAAACAAAATATTACCGTCAAGAAATATGCTATTTCCTTCAAAAGCATGTGTGTACTGCTTGAAAGAGCCAGAATTCTCCCAATGTCGGGGAGCAAAATTTCCCACCCCAAAATGTCTCTTTGGCAGAAGGATTAATTTAGGCTGATAATTTTTAAGCAGCAGAAGACTCAGGAAGTTTTTCTTATTAAATCCCCTTTAACTGCCTAAAAGAATTTAGGCATAAGGGCTGTTCCTGGAATAGAGCTATCACCAGAGCTATCTGCAAAGAATATGGGTCAGGTGTGGTGGAGAAAACTCATCAGGGCCTAGAGGTCAGAGTTCACTGAGTCTCATGGCCTCTGTGGGCTCCAGTGAACGTCTGCTCACCAAGCATTTGTTTTTTCTTCTCCATGTGAACTGCCTTCCTCTCCTTTCAAGTCCCAAAGCCTATCCCCAACATCCTGCTTTGTCTGAGTTGAAGACGGCACTTAAGAGAAAGGTTTTGGCCATTCTGGTGAGTTACTCAGTTCTCCTAGGTTTCTCCCAGGTATATATGTCATCAAACTTTTCTTAGATTCCCTCCTGTTCATCTCATGTCAATTTAATTTTTGGACCAGCCAGAAGAACTTAGAAGGGGAGAGGGAAATGTCTTCCTCCCTGACACTCAAAACTGCTAGAAAACTAGCTATGGATCAAAACCAGGCATTTTTTTTGCTATAATCGCCCAAAGGTAATGCAGAAATTTTGAAGATTAAGAGAAGAGATTCATTCTCACCTGTCGATATAGCTGAATCTGTCTTCCTACTCTAACCTTTAACTAATATAAATGCTATGACTATTCAAGAGAATCTTGATCCTGTTTATTATGTCAGCTGGGAGATGAAGATGAGTGGTTTAGTTGAACTTCCTTTTATTACGATTTCAATAAATGTACACTTACAGTCATCAAAACCACAGATATATGAAAACAGCAATGAAGCATGAAAGTGCAGTTAAGCTACTGCAGTTGCTCCATTACACACTCAGACGTCTGTCCAGTGAAGGGCTGCCCTGATGCCTGCGCTGGCCTGACAGGCCCGCCTAGAATATTTCTATAACTGTGACATATAGAGGAAAGTCCGCACTGATAGTAAAAACCAACCAAACAAACAGTAAGAGGCCTCAATCCTGGTATCACCAGCCTGCAACAATTTGAGCATGAAAATATTTTCTTAAGTTCCATGACTCAAGTAGGAGTTTGGATCAGATGGCCTCTTGGGGGCCACTTCCCCTCCAAGAATCAATGATGCTGTACTGTGTTCAATGATATACAGAAACTCCTCTCGGGTCCTTCAGAAAACCCTCATCTTCAAAATCCTGTTAAAATCTCTTGATCTAGTTAAGTAGAAATATTTTTTTCTCACCAGACATTATAAATGTGTACTGAACAAATTACAGCATTTCTATATAGTGACTAAGAATAAGGACACTGACTAAGGAACTTTTCTCGAGGGAATCTTTGGATATTAACCCTTTATGCTCACGACTCTTTTATTTCTTTAGCAGCTAACAAAGTATTTGGCACATATGATCCATAATATCACATATCAATCACAGTACTAAATTACAAACAACAAGAACAAGCCCTGGCAAGAATGAAAAATACTGACTGAGTTTTCAGTAGTTTATAGAATTTCTAAGCGAGCTGGGAAGCTAGGGTACCAAGAAAGTGAAGCTATGCAGCCATAACCAGAACCAAAATCATGCCCCAAAAAATCAATCCTGGGTTGGCACTGCTGCCTGCTGCCACCACTGTGCACCTGAAGCTGGTGTCACTGGCAAGGTTGGCATCAGCCCCAGGATGCTTCCCCTGTCACTGCTGGCCCTGCCACCCAGGGAGATGGACACTGCTGCCTCTCCAGTCATTTCCAGGAGCAATTCTTCACTCTCTTCATTTGAATCAATGTCTTCAGATTCAAAATCTCAGGAGATGCATCTAATCAGCCACCCTTAGGGTATGTGCATGTGCCTCAGGTTCCAGGATACAGGAAGGCAACTGTGCAGCTTTCCTCCTAGACATGTAAGTTACAGACTGTCTCAGAAGCAGACAGCCAAGAGAATTACAAATACCTTAATAAAAGAGTCCAATGAACAGCTGCCGAAATGAAGAGAGGAATGAATGAGTGACCACAGCCAACCTGCACCAAAAAATGCACTTCAAATAGGCAAAGATGTATACTGTAATGCAGAGATGTGAAATCGTCTATCATGAATAGTAGGCTATTCAAGAGATAAGGGTTGCAGTATTAAGAAAACTCTATCATATCTACACCCCACTTTGTTTCATATGCTTTAGAAATTTAGACCAAATTGAGACATAAAACTGCAGTCAATAGCTGGCTTAGTGACAAAGCCAAGTTAGGTGATGCCACTTAGAGCAGGAGTTGGATGGATCTAACAGCTCCCTATAGTCTCTATGTCCAGATGGAAGAGAAAGAAGAAAGAGAAGCAAATATCCAACGTCAAGGACATTTGAGTGATTAAAACACCACTCTACTTCTACAGAATGGAGTAGGGTAAGAAGTTAAGATTATTTAAGGGAACATCTTACAGCCCCAGGATAAATTCATAAATAGGATTAACTTTTATTAATCTTAACCTTTCACTGTCAGTCCTAAGGACTGACCATGGTATAACCATTCCACTTAGGGGTTGAATTGTGTCCCCCTCCCCAAAATTAGAAATCCTAACCCACCAATACCTCAGAATATGACCTTACTTGAAAACAGGGTCATTGCAGATGTAATCAGTTAAGACAGAGGTCATTGAAATGGGTTAGGCCCCTAATTTAATATGACAAGTGTCCTTATAAAAAGCAGAAATTGGGACACAGAAGCACACATAGAGAGAATGCCATGAGGAGGAGGAGGGAGAAATTTGAGTGATTCTTCTACACACCAAGGAAAGCAAAGTTTGTCAGCAAACCACCAGAATTTAGGGGACAGGCCTGGAACGGATTCCTTCTCACAGCCCTCAAAAGGAACCAACCCTGCCAACACCTTGATCTTAGCACTTGCAGCTTCCATAACTGTGAGATAAGAAGTTTCTGTTGTTTTAGCCACTTGTTTGCGGTACGTTGTTATGGCAGACCTAGCAAATTCATACAAAGCTCCAAGGAGGTCAGCAGACGTTTCCTATTGACCGAAGACATGCCAATTACAATCCCTGCTCCTTTGAGGCTTCTCTTCAGTCTAAGATGTCCTTCCTTCTACTTTTCTATTTCTCCAACTTTTCAGGGCCAACCTACTTCAAAGAAATATGCACTTCTTTTATTGCATGCCAATTCCTCCAAACAGAGCAATCTAACTGGTCACTCACGACTTCACTGAAATTGCATCCTTGAAGGTCATGAATGACTCCTAGCTTTAAATCCATTATGTGATGCTCATAACTCTTTTTGAGTGTTTCTCCTCTAGTTTTATGGATTTTTAAAATCTTTGTTGGCCATGATGACATACTCTCCAACAATCTAACCTAGCTTTCATGGATCTGAAGACTGACAGTTATTCTCTTCTTCTTCTGGGAATCTATCTGAAAGTGCTCTTACAGATACTACCTTCATACTGACTACCTGAGAACCTACATCTTCAGTTGTGACATCTTTCATGAGTTCCAGATACGTATTTCCAAAGTTTTGGTGGACATCTTCACCTGATCGTTTATCCGCATCTCATTTGAGATTGAACTTATCATCTTTGCTGCTGTTGACACCTGTTCCTCACAAACTCCGCCACAGGTAATTCTACCAAAACCCACCCCCAAGCCTAAGACTCATCCTAGACTCTTCCTTGTCATCCCATATCCATCAAGACTAATAGACAATTTTTCTTTACAAATAAAATTTCAAATGTAACACACTTAAAACTCATTATCAAACATATGATATCCTTCAGCATACACAGCAATACTTGACACTCTCCTAAATGCTTCAAACTATGGCAGACCATATTCTTCAACAGAGTCAATTTAAGTAAGCTTTCTTTGTCTACCTCAACCCCAAGTGTATATGCATCCTTTATGATCCCTTAATATCTAGTCCATTAATGATAGTACTAAATTTTTAAACTCTGTTCATTTTCCTATATATTCCCTCAGTTGTGATCTCAAGAGTAAAAAGTCTTAATTCTATGGCTCAACAACCAGGACAGTGATTGTAAGGCTGATTGACTACATGTGTTGAATAACAGAAAACCACTAGAGTGTTTGGAAGCACTTGTTACTTTCAATGATATCAGAACTCTAAACAGAGTGGGAAAGAGAAAGAGAGCGAGAGTAAACGAGCTTTTACATCAATTGACTGAACTTGAATTACTTCATCGGAATGTCAGAATTCCCCAAAGAGTAAAACTTCACTAACATAGGTAAAAGGTGTACTACTTTATCCCTGGGGTTTCTTTAAAGATATGAAGCAGCAATAACCTGAATTGCAGCACATTTCCCTTTATAAAGAACCATATTCTAGATTTCTCCATCTGTGTACATGACTGGGCAAATGAAGTCCCCAAATGGAAGTGTACGTGTTGCTTATGGTTGAAGTGAAATTATGTTGGAAAAAAAGACAAACAGAAATCCTCCACATTCACTTCTCAAATTTAGCTTTTACAAATGATTCTACTTCAACAAAGGTTTCTACCATTAAAAAAAAAATTACCAGAATGGACAAATGTAAATTGTTGTCAAACCTGTCTGTGTGTCCAGTGCACAGTGAAGCCAACAAACTAAAACATTGTCATTTGGAGCAGAATATGGTTTATTTAAGCACCAAGCAAGAAGAACAACTGGCTTGTGCTCAAAATACTCAAACTTCCCAATGATCTTTAGGGAAGAGTTTATCTAGGCAAAATTTGGGGTGAGGACTGTAGGCTGTGTGACGTTTTTCTGATTGGCTGGTGGTGAGGTGATGTGGTGTTCCAGGATTCTTGTGCTCAGCCTGAAGTTACCATCCTCTACTTAGGTGGGGGCCTAGTTCCTGCAGAAGAACTTACAGATATATTGCCGTGGATGTAGCCTGAGGAGGAACCAGGACCCTGTCCCATCCCTACACTATTGTTTCTTGACTGTCTTTCCTGTGTTTCTGCATTCCCTCACTCTTCTAATGAGCAATTGTTTGATTCTGCCCTTTGGAACTCAAGGAGAGTCTAGGAGGCTGAAACCTTTTTCCTACCAAAAGAAATGGGGGCACAGAAGGGCATCTGCACCCAGGAGGGTCCCACAGGGTCCTGTTCAATTTCAAAATGATGAATGCAATAAATGGATGATGAAATCCAGAACGCTGACGAGTTCTGCGTGATTGTGGAGAGGAAGATGATAAGGCCAGCATAAAAAAATTATTCCCCAAAATTCAATATAAAGAAATACTATTTTTTTCCTTCACAGCAAATTTTCTATAAACTAATGAAATGATAAACTGCTAAAACTGAAGTAACAACAAAAGTCACAAAGTGCAAAACATTAGATTATTGATAGTTCTGGTTCCTACTCAGGTTCCTTCTTGAATATATCTCAAAAACACTGGCAAACAATGCCTCGTCTACTTTTAAAAATTTACTTTCCTAAAAACCTCATTTGTTCTAGTTGTCCTGAAATAAGAGATCCTAGACATCCCCGTCTTTTGTATCAAAAAGATCAAAGGAAATACTGGAGTCTGGAGACATGTTTTGTACGTAAGCACTGTCGGGGAGAAAAATAAATGTCCCCTGCCCTTCAAGCTCTTCGGGCTGGTCTAAGTATTAAATTGATACGAGGCAGATTAACAGGAGGAAATCACACTAAACTTTAATAACACGTATACATGGGAGAGACCAACAAAACAGGTAACTCACAAAAACGGCCTAAACCCTCACTTTCAAAACCATCTTCAGCTAAAGACAACAGAGGATGTTGGAGGTAGTGGTTTGGGACTGCAAAGGGGAGGAAGGCAATTCACATGGAGCAAATGTTTGTTGAACAAACGTTTGCTGGACCACAGAGAGACAATGGCTCAGAGTGGTCTCTAAGCTCTAGGCCCTGTTGAGTTTCCCCCACCTCACCTGATCCATGTTTCTTGTAGATAATCTCTGGTGTTAGCCCTGTTTCAGGAACAGGCCCTCTGTCTAAATTCTGTTTTATAAAAAATAATCAGCCTAAAATGATCCTTATACCAAAGAGACACATTCTTATATGGCAAAATTTGCTCCTCTACAGCATCAGAGTAGCAAAATCAGATGCTTTCAAGGAAAGTAACAAAAATGAATAAAAATGTGAAAGCATCAGTACCTCTAAAAATGACAGCCACTGGTCATTTCGGGGTCGGGGGAGGCTGATCCAATGATGCCAAGTTTTCTGAAATTATTTTCCAAGAGAAGCAATAAAAATATTTTTAATCTAAAATCTTCAATATTTAGATACAGATTCATTCTTTTATAACATCATGCAGGCAAAAGCAAGTCTGCAGCTCTGCCTGCAGGCAGCCAGTCTGCCACCTCTGGTTTACAAAAGTCCTTGCTACTCTCCTTGATAACGAGAAACAATTTGTGTCGGATTTTTTACAGAGGGATTTTAATTCATTAAATAGGTTAGCTTTTCACACTGAACTATTTTGTAATGTTTTGTGGTCCCTCATGTGTAGATCACTTCTCTCCAACTGCTGCCTCCTTAAGGGTAGAGATAAGCTTATATTTCTGTTTTCTTTCTCAGAAATAAATGCACAGTCGGTACTCAGTAGCTCCTTGTTGGTGGAGCAATGTAATAAGTGTCCTGAGAAGCCCAGTTTAGCTTGGCTCTTCTAAGCCCTTTGAACACATAACACAACTAGCAAAGATATTTCAGAAAATATCCTCCTGGAGGCATGACTTAGTCTGTCATTTGATTTTTAAATCAAAAGCAAAAACAGTAAATAAATACCTCGCAGCTCTATCTCTGTGTTTCATATTAGAAAGTCTCAATTGTGTGAAATACTGGCTTAGCCTTCTGATTAAATTCAATTTCACTGATTCATTGAATTGAACTCTATGTATTGAATTCGTACTAAGTGTCAGACATCTTCTAGGTACTGCAGATGATGCAGTTAACAAAGCAAAGTTCCTGCCTTTAAGTCGAGTATATTTTTGCAAGAGGTTTTGCAAACAATATGTTTACAACAAGATCTGTTTTTACTGGCCTTTATTCTAATCTTAGAAAATATTCAATGTTAAAGATTTTTGTTGACTTATAGCCTCTCTTTAAATGAATTCAAGAACTCCACTTACAAACTTTTAAGTAACTATACTCAATAATTAAAGGATCCAGAAAGATCCATTCTATTTTGCTTAAATGATTCAAAGGGAATTGAAAGTAAAAGTCTATCTGGCAGAGTTGTATGTAATTATTTCCCATTAATATTTGCAATAGACCAGAACTTAAGCTTGGAAATATACAGTGCTACGGGGAATATTACGGAAGAGCCTAGAAACTAAGCAGGCTTGTATAATGTTGTACTAAGTAGCATTTTATTGTTGTTATATAAAATAACATATTGCTATCACCATTAGTGCAGCTAGCCTGCAGATTCAGACCTTCAGGAATAAACCCTGATGGGGTGATCACTGACTGATGTTAACATTTTGCTCTCAGCAACACATACTTGCAAACAAAACAGCATATATTTGCTGTGACCTTGGGGAAACATCAGTTTCCTAAAGATAAATTGACCAACACATATAAAAGGCATATAATCCCAAACTAATCAAACATAAAACAACTTAAATAACTGGCATTCGGGAAATGAGAGTAATAAAAAGGAGTGCAGAATCATGTCCTTATCTTGAATTCCTTTTACAAAAGCAGCAAATGTGAGGATGGCTATTGCTTGCAGAAATACTTTACATTGTGTTTTTGTTTTTCTGTTTTTTGTTTTGTTGTTGTTGTTGTTGTTGTTTTCATTCCTCAAGCTATCCTGAGGCTCCAGGCCTCTCAGAAAGCAAGAAGTTCTACTGTCGTTCCGTCTGACACTGCCCTCCATGTTTGTGTCTAGGTGAGCGTGGGAAGGTCTATGCTGAAGCCAGGGCTTCTTGGCAAGCCTGATAAATGAAAAGCAATTAGTAGAGTTTCCTGCAAGACAAGACTCAAGCAGCAGAGGGTGACTTTTTGATCTCGGGTTCAGTGCCTGTTTCCCCGCCCACTCAAGCTCAGCCACTGGCACAGTCCTCTTGCTTCTAAAGTGCCTTCCTGCTTTCCAGATCACCAGACAACACCTTTGCAAACATGCAAACATGGTCAAACTTAGTGAAACAACTTACTATTTTTTCCTTAATATTGATACATTTAAACAACAAAGTAGATGTTCTTTAGTTCATATAGAATGAGAAAGGATAAGAAATAAATTTGTTTAGGGTATGACTTTTTGCTCTTTAATCTCCAAAATTACAATGAAAAATAATGCATATGCTGAGACATTTGGTGATCACTTCTCGTCTCTGGCACTTTACAATCATCTGAAGGAATATTTTCCCCCTCAGGGTGAGAAAACGCATTTTGTGTTTAACATGGTTTAATGTGGGAGACTGCAAAACAGAAACCAAGAAAATTAGCTCCGGCTTCTCATCCCGTGTTGAGAATGGGCAAAAGATTCAAAAGAAATCCTATTTGGAAAAGCTCTGAAAGCCATCTAGGTCAACGTCCTTAAATTTCTGAGAGAGAGGACCTTTCAGTCTTCCTGTGAAAACTGTGAGAGGCCCATTACGTACTACTGCATATTGCAGTCAGCTTTATCTATCAGAAAATTCTGTGCAAAAGCTGCCTTTGCTAATCCACCCATTGGTTAGAGTTCTGCCTTTTAATGTCACAATGAGAAGCAGGTTATGCCTCCATATATGAATAAATTAACATATATTCCATATAGGATATATTTAGTAAAACAGAGTAAAAAAGTAAATGAGAAATTAGTACATGGGGACCTTAAGTTTGGAAGTACTCTGGGAGACATTTCAGTCACGCAATAAAGATTTATTAAGCTATGAACTACACTGGGCACTGAAAAATGTTAAAATCAATCATGTGAACAACATAACTTCTAAACATATTTGGTGGCAGTGCATAAAATTCTTTGAAAATTCACCTAGTCTTTATAAATGGTATATGCCAATTTGTATTTCTTTATATTTGGTAATTGTATGATTGAGGTCAATAACCCTCTTCTCAAAAGCACATTTCCAGACAGCCTCTAGCTACTCTCACACACACACTGTTTGCTCCAAGTGACCCGAGCTACTCCTCCTTTTCCTAAACATCATTTTGGTTTTATTCATCTATGGTTTCAATTTCTTCCTTCTCATAGTTTCTTCCATTCCTTGCAGAGATCTGTTGCGATTCTACTCACATAACTCCTTGTGAAGTTTTCCCTGACTGTAGTCAGAGAAGAAATGTTAGAGCAAATTTATCAACAAGTGATTTTCCATATTGCACTTCCCATATTGGAAACTAAAAATGCCATGTCTAATTAATGTCATCTTCTTATGTGGATAGATATACACTGATAGTGTCTGGGCTATGCCTGGAGAAATGGATGCTTCTCAACCTAAATGTCCTAAGAAAAGCTCTGAGTTCAGCAGACCTACTGCTTGACAAGGAGGACTCATGAAGAAAAGGATCAGAATTCATTTCACAAAACAGGCAGCTGGAGTGGAGCTGTGAAGGAGAGACACCTCAGAATTACAGTATGGATAGAAGTCTTAGCTCTGATTGTGCTATTAACATGGAAATATGTCAAGAAATTTTAAGTCAGGATTCAAGATTGGGATAGTTACAAAAACAATGGAAACTCTGTAACTTTCACATGTGTATCTTTTTTTTTTAAAGCTTTTAAAAAATTTTTAAAAAGCAACTGTTTTAGTTAAGTGAAGTGCATTTATCAACAATAAGCTGTCCGTGATATTCAGCTCTCACTCTCCTCTCATCCTTCCCTTTCGATCCTAATGCCCATCAAAAATGTTCTATTAACGAAGGATTTTGATTTAATTTGATCAATGGAACATTCTACTCTGATCTTGGCCCTGATGATTGTCTGAGAACCTTATTCAATTGGTTACTTAGGACACCTTGCTGAATACGCAAGTCTCGATCAGACACGCCCATGTGGAGAAGTTCAACATCTGAGAAATCCACAATCAGCCACGTACAGAAAGGGGAAGATGAGAGACCACGAGCACGGACAACCTACTTAGTGCTGTTGTTTAGGACCATGTAACTTGATGTGGAAGATCACAGCTTCCCAATATCATATAAGCTGCACTGATTCAATATTGTTGGAAATGCCTTGTTAAACACTTACTAAGATAGCAAACAAACAAACAAAAAACACCTAGGAGAGAAAGAATAGGTGTAGCGGTTTTGAGGATTCAAGGGTAGATCAAGGAAAGAAAAAGATGACCACAAGATGCAGTTACCACACACAATGCTGACTGGGTGGCATTTAAACGGGTTCGATGAGAGGCCAAGTCTCTCACAGCATGAGAAGGTCCAGGAGCTAACTTTGAGGGAGCCACCATTCAGAAGGGTATGAGGGCAAGGGGACTCCCAGGAGAGAGGGCTCAGAGAGGAGACTTGTTTAGGTGATGTCACTCAGCAGCGTGGCCAGGTCTCTGAGTCAGACAGGTCCAGAGGGGAGCAGCAGTGATTTGGGGTCCCTGTGCCCTAAGGCTATCTTATCTATTGCAAGCAGATGGGAAGTGAGATTCTGCAAGGTATGCAAAACAAGCAGGTCCTAACTGGCTAAAAATCTGCTTATTTGGCTATTTTTTTTTTTACATTTTTATTGATTCATAATCATTTTACAGTGTTGTGTCAAATTCCAGTGTTCAGTACAATTTTTCAGTCATACATGGACATATACACACTCATTGTCACATTTTTTTCTCTGTGATTTATCATAACATTTTGTGTATATTTCCCTGTGCTATACAGTGTAATCTTGTTTATCTGTTCTACAATTTTGAAATCCCAGTCTATCCCTTCCCACCCTCTACCCCTATTTGGCTATTTTTAAATAACTGGATATATAAACATTTGAGTTTGGCACTAGCAGTAGTTTTGAGCTAATGGGTCTCAGCTTGCAGCAAAGAAATAAACAACACAGGGGCCAATACACAGAGGCCATCCCTGGCTTATTTATATAACAATAGGAAAAAGGGAAGATTGCACCTCATTTCTGGAGACCATTTTAATAGGACGCAGACACAGCACGAGACTCAGGACTGTATATTCTAATATAAGACAAGAATGAAGAATAAAAGGAGTTCGGGGGCCCTGAGCAGCTCACTAAATGCTTAGTGCTGGAAAAACCTTAAAGGTTCCAATAAAGGTCTGTGGTCTGTAGCAGCCACCAGGAGCCAGTCTTTCTCTCCAGAAGAGTAAATGCCGTTGTGTTTCCAAAGCTCTTCCCTATTTCTTCTTCAGTCTCACAGTTCTTTTCCAACAAAAATAAAGTTTCTTATCAGTTTCTTATTAGTTGAAAGAACTGTTATTTCTTGTCTTCTTTAAGATGCTTTAAGCTTTTCTGTAGACGTTAACCTTTATAACCAGTTCACACGATGTGCAAAATGTAAGTTTAAACATTATATTCTATCTAAAACAAGGACTATAATATTTCTTATTTAATTATAGCCTTTATAAGTATTTATTTGAAGCATACCGTGTGCCAATCTGCAGCATGCCAGACCTCGGGAGCACGGCTTGAGATGAAAGCGCCAGCCCTGGCCTTACAGAGCTTGTGTTGCCGGGCCCGCTAGGACTCAGGTATGTAAGCAGATGGTTTTCCTATACAGCTTCAGTGGGTGAAACCGGGCAGCTCTAATCCATCCTGAGGATGTGTTAGTCAAGCCTAGAGTAAGTCAGCTATGGTGGGAAGTGCAGTCGCCCCGTGGCAATAACTGCCTCCGTCATCCATTTTGGGCTTCTCCTAGGGCTTCATGTCTCTGCAGGAAATGCAGCCTGGTCCAGGTCACTTCTACATCGGTGAGTTGACTATAAGAAAGAGGAAACTAAATGCTGAGTAATATTCTGAAAGGAGAGAATCTGGTAAAGCTCCCTGCTCCTACAAAGTCCGTATGTGCGAAAGCAGATTCACCCCTTATGCTAAAAACTAGAAACTGTAGGGACAAGTTATGTATTCTCCAATATAACCTTTCTGGAAGGATTCACATTAAATTAGGATCTCTGAGTTAAAGATCTTTCAAATTTCTGTTGCTTTGAGGGTATGAGGTTGAAGAGATTGAAGCTGTACATTATCAGGGCCATCATTAAGTGTGAGGTACCTCAGAAAAGGAGGAGAGGGCTGTGGCATCTTCCTAGGCGGGCAGCTGCTGCCTACGCCAGCGAAGCCCTAACCAAGTGTCAGTTCTGTGATACAGGAGTGTATCAGTTTGCTACGGCTGCCTCATAAAAAAGTACCACATGCTGGCTGGCATAAACAGCAGAAATTTATTATCTCCCTGTTCTGGAGGATAGAAGTCAAAGGTCAAGGTGTCAGTAGGGCTGGTTTCCCCTGAGGCCCCTCTCCTTAGTTTGTGGATGACCTTTTCCTCCTTTCTGTCTTTACGTGGTCTTGTCTGTGACGTCTGTGTCCTAAACTCTTTTTATAAAGAATCCCATCCTGTTGCATTAGGACCCACTCATGTAACCACATTTAACCTTATTTTCAGCATATGAATTTAGGGGCATACAACTCTGTCTATATCCAGGGTAGTGACTGAATCCTTCAATTTACTGATGTTACATTTCCTTAATGAGAAAGTTGTAGATAATCTGCCTGAATCAAGCTCAACAAAGACATCCCTTCACCTTGAACAAAATCATCTATTTCAGTTCATTTATATACAACCACTGTATGAAAGACAAGAAAGCCTCAGCAGTACTAAGTCATGGTTAGTTAGGGTGTCTGCTCTTTACAAAACCAATAACCCCATTTTGAGTCAGACTGATCTATTCTTCTAGAACAATTGGCACCCCTTACCCTGTGGCCAGAGATTCTATATTCTCTAATGCCAAAGGGAACAATTCTCAAAAAAACGATCTCCCATAATCATAAGGTGATTTCCTATGGCTATTTATTCTGTGACACATTTATCAACGACTCTCATTAAAGGAAAGAAAATCACATATTTAATCTGTGTTGGGGCCAACCCCCTGTATGCACACAATTCCTATGCAGCTGAGGACAGCACATTCTATGCAGGGGACAGCAGCTACAGGAGTACAGGCAGAGAGAGGAGGCGGCTGACAAAGGCTAATATCTGGTATAAAAGCAACTTAGGGAAGGTGCGTCTGTTAGCAGAGGTGAGATGGAAAGAAGAGAAGTAAGTTACAAAGGACCTGGGACATAAAGCTAAAGAATTTCAAGTTTATTTTGAAAGCTTTTCCTCTGGTTTTTTTTTTTTAAAGGAAATTTTATTTTTGTTCTTTCATAAACAGCCCATTCCTCAAGAGTATCTGCCTCTTGGGAGTTATACGGAACAACAAAAGTCACAGGAACTCACTGTTATCATAATATTCTTATAGCTTTAAGTTTATGAAAATGTATTACGTAGGTGTTCTCAATATATGACGGATTACAATGCATATAAAAATTATTCAGCAAGGCAACATGTGCACTAGAGGGATTTGAGTTAAATGATTAAATTTTCACAACAAGAAGACTCAGAAAATAGATATGATACTGAAAATATGTTACATAATTCTTAGTTTTAAAGCTGAAGTTAAGACATAATTAATGGAGGGAAAGTATTAAATGCCTTATTAGATTTCTTTTAAAAGAAAATAGTCTCTGAATCCATTTGAAAGATACTACCATACCACCTGATAAGTGATAAACTCAAATTCAGACACCGAACCACACTATGGAAGTTAATATCAATGCCTTTAAAATATTTATAGCACTACGTTATTCCTCATGAGTGAAACGCTGCTAGTTGAGTCTTTACTTCTGGATTTAACTAGGAGTTTCACAGAGAACGCACTCCACAGCAGGTGGATGTTCTGGTGCTTCCTTTTTTACATCCTCATCACTGGGCTTCATCCTCACTTCATTTATTTCAACAGAATGCTGACATTTGTCTAATATTATTTCTAGGTTATCCCTCTCAGGCTTTTGACCTTTATCCTCCAATCTGAAATGTCCTTTTCATAGGTCGTCCTGTGTAATATAGAAAATCTCTCTTCAGTAAAATACTCCTTTCCCCATATATTCTCCATATTAGCAGTGAAACTTCAAAGTTTCCTATCTGTCAGCTTAACTTACTTCATCATCTGTCTTCCCCACTTTAACTAAAAAGTACTCTATAGTAAATGAGTTGTATATAATATCAAAGAAAAAAGTATTCTGACGCTTGTTAAAATGGTAAGGAAGATTTTATTCAGAACTATTGCAATGGGTGTCAGTGCTAATCCAACAGAGGAGAAAGATGAGGCTCAACTCCAAACACAACAAGGACAAGAAGGGGGTACTGATAGCCAACGAGCAGAATAAAGAGGACCAGTGAATGGAAAATTACTAAGAGATGTCAAGTGTAGGGGGATTCTTGCTAAACCAACTTAACAGAATTCTTGCTGAAGGCTGGCCAGAGTGATCAAGGGTGGGGGATGAAAAATTTGATCAAATATCAAGGGTGATCAGATATCAAAGGTCAGGATGATTCTCACTAAACTGACCTAGAATCTTTGCTAAAACTGGATTAGGCAGGCTGAAGAGATGGCCCAAGACATTGCCCAGCAGGAAAGAGGGCTCAGTGGAGACTGACCAAAGTCTCATCAAGGATAAAGTCTTTGTCACTAATCTATAGCTAATCTTCCTTTTTATGGGGAAGATGAGCTATCTCACATTTTCCTTTTTTTGCCCCCCAGTCCATATGCTAATCAAAGGGATTTGTTAGCTAAATAATCAATGCCTTCTCTGGAAACTACTTTTCAACTGTTGCAAAATAAACTTAGGAACACTAAATGTATGAGATCCAGATTTCTGACGAAACTCCCCAACCCAGCCTTTGCATGTGCCTCTTGCAGTGTTTGTTCCCTACTTTAAAAAGCACATTATTATTTGCCAAAATGTGTGTAAAAGTTTTTGTGGCTCAAAACACTATGCTTACCCCCTCCATGTTCCTGAATCTTAATTTTTCTCCCATTTAAACATTCTTTTTTTTAAACTTTCTGTCCAGATTCTCTGACACATACATGTACATCTGAAATATTCAAGTGTGTCTGAAATTCACTGCTGACCCATTTTTATCAACTAATACCACATACACAGGGCTGTATCTCTGTGAGGCAAGGCTTTTGGCACTAGATACTGTAAAGAATTATGCTGACATTCCATCTTTATCTATCTCCCTATTTTAAGTTCTTTCCTCATTCCTCTTCTAAACCTGTGAATAGTACTTTAAGCATAATATGTTTTGCTTTTTTCCCAGCAGTTTATTTTGGAAATGCATACTTTTACATAATTGTCAGAAAAATAATCTTGACTTACTTGACCAATGGTACATGCTTTCTGCAAAAATCAGAAAAATTATTCTGAACTTTCTTCATATTTTTCTTCTTTCCCCAAAGTTCAACGAATAGTCTGCCTTTTTCTGGCTCTTTATGATATGCCACTGTGCTTAGTGAATCTTGATCTCTGACATTCTTGTCAACCTGTGTAGCAGTATTTTTATAAAAATTTCCTAAATCAATGCTGAATAATGTCAGAAGCTACAGTCTGGATGGCCTGCCTCTCCTCCTGTAAATGCCACCGTTAACACGCTTTGTATCACTGTGCTGGTCATTTCATCTCACACATCACTAAAATCAGCAGGGAAAAATTTTTTCCAAAAGCCCTAAAAGTCTTTAATAAACAAGGCCATTAGGTGAAGTTGTATTTTTACTCTTTAAGAGCTTGAGTTAAGTTTCAATTCTTCTCTGTCTACTAATAAATGTGTTTCTTTATTCCTTGTTGCCTAACATTCACCTACATAATTCCCCCTTCGGCTATTATGACATGACCATCCTTCACAGTCAAAATTATGAAAAAGTTACCTTCTCTTCCGTTTCCATTACTACCGAGACTACGTACTGGACCAATCATACCAATGAAAAGAATAAAAATCACTAAATAAAATTTTAAATTAGTTTCATCATATGTGAAATTTGTAAAACATAAATGGTTACTGGTGCCAAAAACTAAATGAAGACAAGAACACAGTTAAGTCAAATGCTAAAGTCAGCTTTCACTTTAAGGACATTTACTAAGTTGGACTCCACCTGCTTGCTGAATAACCTCTACCAGTATCTGCTTAGTTGCCGTCTGGACATTTTGTTGTAATCCTGACACCCCCATGATAATCACAAGCCTTTCCACTGTCCCTGGTCCTGAAACCTCACATCTGTAGCTTTCCTGTCCCAACACCAGCCTTCTTCATTCCATTAATTGTCTTGGTACTTCTGAGTAATGCATGAAGAATTCCCAGCTGGTTTCAACATACCATCTAACAGAGGTGGAGGAATCTGTGAAGTTGGGCCCAGTCACTTTTCTCAACAATTGCTCTTCTACTAATCCCATGTCATTTGAACTCAGTACCATGCAAAATATGAGAATTTTCTGGGAGAGAGGGAGGAAGAGAGAAAGGGAGGAAGGCAAGAATGAAGGGAGGGAGGGAGGGAAGGAGGGAGGGAAAGGAAAGAAAAGAAAAGGAGAGAAAACTGCTCACAATGTTTAGATTTCTCAGAACCTATTTGGATACTTCCAGCCAGCCTATACCTCAGATTTAGAATCCAAGAGGGAATGAGAGAATTGTGTCTCAAAACTTCTTTCT
This sequence comes from Vicugna pacos, assembly GCF_048564905.1. Classification (NCBI taxonomy): domain Eukaryota; kingdom Metazoa; phylum Chordata; class Mammalia; order Artiodactyla; family Camelidae; genus Vicugna; species Vicugna pacos. The sequence goes on from NC_133009.1 coordinate 31,947,583, forward strand.
TGTTCTCTCTTCTGATGTTGTCTACCTTGCTCTTACCTTCATGCATTCTCTTAAACACACCTCAGCCCAACACTGAGTTTCTTTCTGCCATGAGCCTCTCTGAAACTTTCCCTGTTCTCTGATTGGATGTAGCCAATCCTACAAGCCATCATTCATTCATTTATCAAAAATATATTACGCATCTACCATCAGCCAGGACCATTCCAGTTCCTAAGGACTGAATGATAAATGAGATAGACAAGATCCTTGTTCTAATATAGCTTACTTTTTAGAGGATGCAGTCAGATAATATACAACTTTAAAATAATATAAATTAAGAAAATATCACAGATTACTAAGTGCTCTGCTAAACCAGGGTAAATACACAGAGAGTAACTGAGTGGTAAATACCTACACAGTAATTACATTATATTGAGGGATCAGGGAAGAGTTCTTATAATGGTGACATTAATCTGAGATTTTAATCATAGGAAGGAGCTAACCATGTGAAGATAATGAAGACCATTCCAGGTAGAAAAGAAAAGCAGGGAGGCTGAAGTGTAACCAGCCAAGGGGAGAGTTTACTGAAATGTTGCAGCAGTCACAACATACGAGACTGTTAAGGAGAAGTGTCTAATCTTACCCTAAGTGTAATGGGAAACCACTGGAGGGACTGGCATCTCAAAGTATCAGTCTGGTTAGTGCCTAGAGGAGTGATTCTTAAACATTTTGATCTCAATATACTTTTAAATTAAGTTTTAAGGACCTCAAAGTGCTTTTGTTTACACAGTGTGTATCCACTGATACTGATGGTACTAGAAACTGAAACTAAGAAATGTGATAACATTTTTATTAATTCACTTAAAACAAAATCATTACATGTTAACAAAAATAACAGATTTTTACTAAAAGTAACTATTTTTCAGAATATAAAAAGAATGAGAATATTGGCAGTGCTTTATGTTACTGCAAATCACTTTAATGTCTGTCTTAACACAAGAGAGCTATAATCTCATATCTGCCTCTGCATTAAATCTACTGCAATGTGCTTTGAGGCTGAACTATACGAAAATATCTGGCATCCCACAGATATATAGTTGGAAAAAGAAGGGGCATTTTAATAATCCTATTCGATAACTGGATATTCTATGATACTACACCAAAACTTTACAAGTGATAGTTTCTTAAAAATTAGTTGCAATTTGGAATTTGAAACTCTTAGTGAACATTTTATACTTTATTATTATAAAATCTCTTATTGAATCTCCTATATATGAATAGATACTTTACCCATACATGAGCTGGTAAAACAAATATTATTCATTAGAAAAATATTACTTACATGAGTTACACCTCTCTTTCTCATACTAACAAATTTTATGAAACTATTTTTTAAAAGTCACATTTGTTATTATCACCACTGACATCACTGGACAAGTGTTGAAGTATTGGAAACTTGTCAATCTCATGGTAGTGGGTCCAGTTTTCCAAACTTCTAATTTGTCTCTCAGTAGCTCAAATTTTATCACTGGCAATCAACACTGTCAGCTGTTCCCCTTGAAGTGACAATATTGCTTCAGTCATTTTAGAAAATGTCTGAATACCTTCCCATGTCTGAATAACTTCAGTTTTCCTGTCTGTAATTCTTTCAAGTAAAAAATGGTGTTCCATGAATAAGATGCTAATTCATCCCACAACACAAAAAACTGAACAAGTGTTTTGCCTTAACACAACTGTCATACCTTTGTATGTAGAAGTGCTTTGTGTCTACCTTCCATTTAGTCACACAGAATATTTAAAAGATGTACAACAATTAGTTGCAGTTTAATACATTTAATTTTTTTTCAGTTTATCATGGACATTTGTACATTAAACAGACTTCATTTCAACTGCAAGTGTGTGGAGGCAATTAGCAGTAGTTGTGTATCAATGATTCATTTGTACTAAGGCACAAACTGTTTACACACTGTTACTTTTACATCATTTGTGCAAATGTTCACATAGTGAAAAAGGCAAGTAATATATTAGTACTATTATAAAAATAGTTTTGATCTAAAAGACCCCCTGAAGTCTGTGGACCTGACTTTAAGGATCACTGGCCTGGAGAACAACTGGGGAGGAGGGTGAAAATAGAAGCGGCTGGGAAATTTTTTGTAGTTTTGGAAGAAAGAAATATGGAATTTACATTCAATGTGGAAGTAACGAAAATATAAAGAAGTAAACAAATTCAGGATATATTTTGGTAATACAATCAACAGAACTTGCTGTTGGATGTGTTGTGAAAATGAAGGAAAGAGAGGAATCAAGGATAATTACAAAATGTGGCCCTCAGGAACCAGACCAATGTCCAGGTGACACTTACTAAGATGAAGAAGACAAGCAGGGGCAGATCTGTAGCGACAAGCTGAAAAGCTTAACTATTGGAGTCCCAAAGAACCCCTCTCCATCCTTGAAAACTTGGATTTTTCCCTCTAGATCTAAGAAGTCCAGTGTATAATTTAAAATCTGAAACTGAACAAAGTCACTGTTCTGGGCATTTTCTTTGACCTCCTTCACCTTTCCTGTTTGCTTAGCTGTTATAGCGAAATAACCAAATAAATAAACACCTCTTTATTTCCTGATCTCCCCTAGAAAAACCTCAGTAACAGTCCTCAAATCACCCTCACCTCTGACATCAGTTGCAAATTCAGGAATTTCCAGTATCACCCTCACTTCTGAGACCAATTGCAAATTCAGTAGGTCCCAAGACTTTTGACACCAAGTGCAAGTTTGGGGTTCCTTAAGACCGCTCTCAGGTTTGACAACCCATCAGAAAGACTCACAGAACTTACTAAAAGCTGTTATATGTATACTCACAGTTACAGTTCATTACAGGGAAGGGATACAGATTAAAATCGACCCAGGGAAGAAACATATGGAACAGAGTCCGGGAAAGTTCCAAGCACGAAGTTTCCAGTTGTCCTCTCCCACTAGAGTCACAGACAGTGCTAATTTTTCCAGCAATAATGTGTGATGATACACACTGCCAACCAGGAAAATTCACCCAAGCCTTGGTGTTCAGAGTCTTTACTGGGGTCTGGTCATACAAACTTGTCAACGGCTCACAGAGCTGACCATACTTTTTAGGCAACACTGGACTTTGGGCTGATCACAGAAGACCCAAGGTCCCCACCATATATCACATTTTATAATCTTTGGCATGACTCAAGATCCCCTGGTAAATAAAAACATCTTTATCAGATAAGACGTCTCAAGGGCTTAGATAATTTTCGATGATCCAAGGGCAAAGGCCATACCTCTCACTGAACAAAAGTAAACTCTTTACCACATTGACAAAGGGCTCTTTGTTCTAGGTAGATTTTTCTAATCTCCGTCATCCTTCCTTTTGGTTTAGCCATTATGGTTAAATCCCTACCTTTCTAATCCTTCCTCGCCTAAAAAATAAATTAAAAAAAATTAGCAGGGGAAACACACTGGGTGATACTTCAAAAATTTATACATATTTATTTATAATTTATACATATTTATGTATAAATTTTGCTATAGTACCTGACTAACCTATTTTGAAATTTTTTCTGTGCTAGGTACTGCAACTTTAAGTTTCATGATCTTATAAGTAGTATTTACAACTGAATTGTATAGGTGAGGAAACCGAGGCCCAGGGAGCAATTTAATCCTTAAGCAATTTGACAAGTCATAATCAGAGAGTATGTGGCAGAGCCAAGGTACATATCCTAGTGTGACTCTAGATCGCATTCTCCTGACTGCTAAGCCATGCATCTCAATAAATGGGAGGTATGTATCTGTCTTATAAGTATTACCATTATAATCATTCTCAGCCCTTTCTCTAACACTCCTACATTTATTCTCATTCATCTAGGTAAAATTTACTTTTAACGATTTTTATTTTATTTTATTCTGGGCATCTGACATTCTTAGCAGTAGCATTTTTTGTGGCAATGTCTTCAATAATCTGCATGGATGTGAGAACATCCTTCTCACAAAAATACAAGTTTAAACAGCTTTACTCCTCCTTTAAGTGCAAAACCTAAATACTCTTAACTTTCATTCTCCTTGCTTAGTATACTCTTCCCACTGCATGTTATACCCAGTATGTGGAGATTGCCATATTACATCTTTGGCTATATCCCACATCACCAATAGTCTCTCTTTCTACATGTAAAGCATCTTTTAGGTGGTTTTCCCAATTTTCCCTTCTCACAACTTATATCATCATATTTCCTTATTCAAATATGTCTTTCACTTGAAAGACTTTCACTGAAATCATAAAAATAATCACAAGATTCTTTGAAGTAATTGTATCACCTTTCCCCCTCCCCACAGTTTATTTTCAATGAGAATCATTATTTAGCATCAACTTTCAGAGACAAAACACCTTGAAATGCTTTTAATAGTCATGTTCTCCTCATTTTAATTTATATAGTCTCCAAAACAAATCTATTCTTTCAGTAGATCTTAAGTGCTAACAGACCTCCTTACTTCCTGTGATTTCAAACACAACCTACTGTCACAGGCGCTACACTAAAGGAAATAAAAAGTCGAACGAACAATCTGGCAGCATGAGTATTCACAATAAATTACCCCACAACAGGGCTCTAAAGTCACTGTCTAGGTCCTTCCCTGCTCCTGCTCACCTGCACTCTCTTCCTTGCCCTTTCCCTGGTTTATTTTTGCCTTTATCATTTCCATTCTGTTATCCCCACCTGACTTCTCCATTATATTTACTATAAAGTGTGGGAGGTTTTGCTTTTAATCCTCTCTAGTATCTCTCCACTTAGAGGTTTCCCAACATATCTGTTCCTGGTGTTTTTATCTGCAGCTATAGGTATGGTTAGAGTTCAGAATCTGAGTCTCCCAATTCTGGTGGATTTGCTTCTGTTACTGTCACTTTACACTTATTTCTTCACCAGGTTCTGCATCACTTGTACAATCAGTCATTATTCTCTACTGTAAATTCACTTTTTTGAACTAATGTAACATCTGGTTCTTCTTTTTTTTTTTTTAAGCAAATACTACCTACACACCTAGGTAAAAACTGTTTTAATTTATAACACTCAGTAAGTTACTACCCTATTTACAAAGGTTTAAAGAAGAAGAGGAGGTTAAATTAACTTCTTAAGGTCACTAAGCCAGAAAATGACAGACAGGCCTTGCAAATAAAGTGTCTTATTTAGAGAACCACATTATTTCTAAGTTGCAATATAATAAATGTTACATTAATTTAATATTCTATTAATATAACAATTATTATAGCATTAACTATAACAAAATCAGTATATAATATACAGTAGATGTTAATGTAATATATTACGTACTAATATATTAATTATATTATAAACATTATGTAGTTTTAAAATATACTACACTTACTTAAAAGTAAAATCACCAAAACATGATTTTTATAAGGATTTAACTAAGGAAGATGCTATTTTTGCAAAATGCTTTATTTCAACTCAACTATCATGATCTTTCCTTTACATAAAGTTTCTAAAAATTATTTTTGCCTTAGAACTTCTTGATGAGACAAACAGGTTTTTTCTCTGGTGATGAATAAAATGATGCTATGTTGGTTCTTCATCACAATCATATTATCATGAGAGTGTTGGCACAATTAAGGTTTTTAGTAGAAGTAAACTTATAATGAATATTCATGTGATTTTTGATAAACTGCTAAAACATTTCCTATGAGTAGTAGACTTAATTCACAGGTAAATTCATTCAAAACATGTAATTTTAACTTTCAGCACTTCAACTTACATTGGAATATTTAAGCTAATCTTTCTTAACATTATAAATAGAATCACTTACATCAACAAGCAGTTGCTATGTTAATTCCAGCACTACCAACTTCCCCTTCATTTAAATTTAATAATATATAAGAAGTATTTCACTGTGGAACTTTTAACAGGATGATAATATTTTCTTGTGAAAACAAATTTAAAATTAAATATCAAAATTTCATTCTGAATTTTGAAAGATTCTAACTAATAGGTAGAGTCTCTGACATCTTTCCCTATAAGATGTATTTCAAGAAGTAATTGATGCTTCCCTTTTGTGTCATTAAGGATGGGTTACATTATGCTGTGGTAACAAGTAACTTCCAAATCTCAGTGACTAAAGCCTAAAATGGTACTTTTCATCTTGCATTACATGTTAATTGAGGGGCACAATATGGGACTCAGCTCATGACAGTCTCTCTAGGTCCCATACCAACAGAGCCACCCTCATTACAATTGGTCCTAGCAACTGGGAATACTGCCTGACCACTGCCACCTGTCCTCTCCTACTCCAAGTGAATTCAGTATTTTCTGTCACAATTTTCTGTTTCATTTCCTTTGTTCTTTCCCACTCCCAATCTCTCTCCCATCTCTAACTTCATAGTTACATCATCTCCAATTTAGAATTTTTTGATTTATTTGTGGTCTTTCCTTTCTGAAGTTCCCAACTGCTACTGAGAAGTACACCATCATTATGTCTGAATCAGGAGAGGATAGAAAGTTCTGAAGTTTGTTGCACTATCAATTAAATGCTCAGCCCTAGAATTACGTCACTTCTGCCCATAGCTCACTGGCCATAACTAGTTACTTGGCAGCACTCAACAACAGTGACCTAGGAAATACACTACTACTGTAAACCTGGAATGCAGCAAGACAGAAATACTTAGTGAATAGAATTAATAATAGACAGTCTGCTTTCTGTTCATCTACTTGGTTCATTTTCATTTCCAAGTCAACAGACATCTCCACCCCTCCCAAAAGGAAATAACTTCTAAGTCCTATAAAGTCAAGACCCAAACTTCAAGTCCATGACCTCTAAGTGATGAGTAGTAGGCACTACAGCAGATCCAGACAGGACCCTCCTTTGATCCGTAGATAAATCAGAAAACTGTGTGCTCCACGTCCAAAAAGTCTACAATGATTCTACAAAAACAGGACAATAGTCCCATGTGCCGTGAGCTTCAGCCAGCATTAATTTTGAAATGTGCCTCTCTTTTGACATAACCATAGGTACCTTATTCCTCTTAGGCCCCATGGGACAGTCACACTTCAGATTTTTTTCCCTGAGCCACTTTGCCCAATCAGATAGATATACATCTTATCACCTAATCCATCAAGAGGTTTTAACAATGGATGCAGCAGCCAAACCCTTGATTGCATTCTTGCTGCATGATGTGGGACCTCTGAGGTTACAGAACTTGCCTTTGGTCATATGAGACATTAGTAACAGAGCTAGCATTTAACCTAGTTTGTCTATGCTCTGTCCACGCATTAAACTATATTCTGTGTATGTGGATTGTATAGAAACACTATAATGTGAATTGCCAGAATGCTGGAAATTTGAAGCAGAGATTTTTTTTATGCTTGATAAGTAATAATCATCTAGTTATTTTTTTCATTGATTCCTTTGTTTACCTAACAGGTACTGTGTCATCTACCACATTTCAGTCATTAGCTCTGAAGAGAGAAATCTGTATCAAGACAGGAACCAGTACTTTTTTTTTCATGAAGCCTAAAGATAAACGTGTAGAAGACTCTTCTGAAGTTTCATATTTAATAGTAAAGACCATGAGACAAGGACTTATTACCTCCCAAACACTGTTCTCTCCTTCCCTCTTAGCACAGAGACTCCTTCCTTATGCAGAGCAGCAACAGGACCACGCTCTGCCTGTGAGATGTAAGGAGAAGCCTTGGGATCTCTGGTTTACCAGTCAGATACAATTCTGACACATCTCCCTACCAATGCCCTTGTCACCATTCTTACAGAAGATAGTACCCATGAAGATTTTCTGCCCAATATCCTGGCTTCTCAATTTCTTAGCCTTATCAACCCCAAAGATCTGTTTTCTACTTGACCTCACTCTGTCATCCACATCCCTATTTTGATGCATAGCATGAGCTTATTTCTTAAGCTTTTTTTCACTTATTGTTAAAAAGTCACATTACTTCCCCCTGTACCTCACTCCCAGCTAATGACCCGTCATGCTCACTGGACCTTTACACTTGTTGTACCCTCTGCCTGGGTGCTTTCCTCCAGACATGTGCATGGCTGGTTTTTTCTCAGCTTAAACATCACTTTTTAAGAGAGGCATTTCCTGCCCTATTTGAGATCAAGTGCCCCATCTCCCTGATTAAATTTCTTAATAGTTTTCGTTATCTAAAATTATTTACATGTTTACTTCCCATTTCTCTTCTTTCAGATAAGGAGGGGTTTTCTAATCCGTCATTTTTTTTCACTGATCTATACCAAGGATAGAGAATATAGACCACGTAGTCTACACGCGACTTATGCCAGGGGTTACCGAGGGCCCTGCAAAGAGACAATCCAGAGCAGCTGACTTGCAGCCACAAAAAGAAACGTCTGTAACTGCTGATTGAAACAGATAAACTGAAAAAGTGCAGAAGCTGTGGACAAAAAAAGAAACACTGGTTTCAAGGAGAAACTCCAAATCTGAAAGCATGGGGCCAATTCTTCTCATAGCAGGCAGCAATGTTCACTGAACTCATTCTTCACTGACAATCTATATACAAGTCCGCAGGGCTAGGAGCAGCAGGGACGTACGAAAGGATGGCTCATGATGGCTCAGAGCATGACAGAATAGGTAACACTAAATAAAAAATGACTGTATATTTAGATTTTCATAAAAATACTACTTTTATGTGCAGCAATGTGACCCCTTAGGTAACAAGACCCACTTCATGGTTGGAACCACGCCCACAGGAACAGTGAAGAGGAGCAGGAGTCTGGGCAGGACGAAGTCATAGTTGAGTAAAGCATGCCCAAGAGCAAAGGGGGGGAAACGGCATTCTATCCAAAAAGAAAATGAAGTAAAAAGCAATGCAACAGCTTTCTTATAAACTAAATTATGTTGAAAAGGCATATCTTTCACGCTGGAGCTGAAAGATAAAACGAGCGCCTTGGTCAGAAAAATTGAGAAAAAGACTTGGAAAAGGTTCTTACACTCCAGTAAAGAGGTGAGCTATATGGATCCCACTATAATTATATAATGGGCTACAACACAAATATTAAAATGATATAAAACCATACTTACTGACCTAGAAAGATGTCTCTGGTACATTGTTAATAGAAAACATTTACAGAAATATATACAGTATACTCTCCCTTTTTAAATGCTAGAGAAAAAAAAACAAAGGAACACAGTTGAATATTAAAACTTGGTAAATCAACTATACTTCAATAAAAAAAGAAAACAAAACGAAAAAAAACCTTGGTAACTTGAAGTGGAAAAAATATGGGTAACTTATTCACTTTTCATGTCTGAATTTTCTATTTTACTGTAGACGAAATATATTAACTATGCAATAAGAAGTAATCACATATGAAGAGCCACTAGTTTGAAATAAACCATTCAAATGATCTATTCATATTATTCATGCACATGAAAAATATACATTGAGACACACCTGATAAGAGGGGCAAATCGAGATAAAGAGTAATTACCCTCATTGCAGGCATCAGGCATACTATGATAAAAAAAGAATACCCATGTGGCCAGCCAGAGCTATAAGAAAATGATATATTCATTTTGCAGAGAATCCTGGAAAGATTCACCAGTATAATGTAAAGTAAATAAATATATTATTGCTTAAGATTTGTGTACAGCCAACTATCAAAGCTGTACATACATTTATGATTAACTTTGTTTTGAAATTAGTTTCAGTTAATTCCTCATATAAGAGAATGATTTTATGAAGGGTTTAAATGAACAAAATCAGAAAATACAGAAGAATTTCTTGAACTGCATGGGTTATTTGAGCATGACTTTTTGCACATGAAGACTTGAGACCATCAGAAGACAGCAATTAGAAGTCCTTGGATCTTGTGAGAGTGCTAAGAAGCAACTGAACAAGTTTATACTTATTCATTACATATAGTATTGTTCTTGCTTTCTTCAGCATTTCTTTTTACAACAGAAAGGAAGGACATAAGCTGACAATGGGAGTCTTTAAGGAGAGCTTTTTTTTTTTTTTATAATGTGAGAAGAAGGTTAAGAGGGAAGAGATTTTGTTGTCCTAAAACAGCACAGCTTGGTGAATGTGATACCGTCTCACAAATCCATAAAGTACTGAAAGTTTATGCAATTTTAAAATACCTCAGGAAACGTTCATGAATATCTTTTAATTCCAAGTCATTTAACTTGCATTTAAACCTGCTAGTCTAGCAAAATCATATTGGTAATTTCATTGGTACAAATGAAACCGATCTGAAAGGAGTGGGATTTGGGGAAAAGAAAGAAAATTAAAATTATTGCCTTCAGGAAAATAACACCTTTATAACATAAGAACATTTTAATAACTTTAAGTTTATCTACCAAAAAAAATTATTTCTAAGAGTTTGAATCCGAGCAATCAGTTGAGCTGGAGAGACTGGTGTGGGAATTCTCACTCCTTCACTGAGGCACCCACAGAGGGAACACTAGGAAACCTCTCTCAGCACACTGCTCATCTGCAAACTGGAGCTGATTGTGCTGCATTTCTTTCAAATTTGTTTCAAGATTACATGTGAAAATATATGCAAAATGACTGACATATCACTGATGCACAGCAGATGCAACATCTCCTTCCTGATCTCTATTTTTATTTAATAAAAAATAGACACGTATGTCACACGTATAAATGTGTGACTATCAGTTTTCAATCTGTCTTTTCAACTGACATAAAAGGGAACCCGGCACATTTCTCTCTCTGTCTCTCCCCCCACTCCACTTCAATGAGGATACCCTAAGTCTCTTAACTCCTCTGACCTTCCCCCAGGATCTGACTTGTTCTTTTCCTCAGCTTCTGGCCCAGGTCAGTTAGTTCCATCAGGTTCTGGAAGGGTACAAAGAGCTTTAGGAATTCCAGGTGCGAGAGGAAGGAACAAAGATGATCTCTTCTCCAGCAGCCTTGAAATGTGACAACTGCAAGGTAAAACATCTCCTCACAGCTAAGGCTGTCTGCCACTGAGTGTTAACCCTGGTACGTGAATACGCTAACGGGGTCCCCTTTTCCAACCATCCTAGCATCCTGGATGCTCCCTTCTGCTCTCCCAGATAGCCTTGGCCATGGCTATAAGGTAACATGGTGGTGCTCTGCTATGTGAAAAAGACAATCCTAGGGTCAGGAATTATAGAAAAACAAGTACACAGATATAGGTGAATATATAAATATACAGTACATTTCATATATCCAGTTAGTTAATAGGTGAGATACATCTTGAACATTTAATGGATAAATGGACTTTTCTGAAGAATTTGGATGGTTTTATGGCAGGAAGATGAACAAAGCAAAGCAAGGTCTATAAATACTGACTTGAGTCAAAGGAGACACAGACTCCACACAAGTGAAGTCTTCTTTGACTCCTAACTTCCCACTAAAAGTATAAATTACTTACATTAGAATATCAGGCTAAAAGCAGTAAGGCCTCTTACAAAAATGATTAAGAAAGTCTACATGCATTAGAGAACATGGAGTGGAAAAGAGCCGTTGGTTGCACAGTAGTCTTTCTCTTTGAATCTAAGCATGTAAACACTAAGCATGTAAAGACAACTTCTGTTTCATGTGAAGTTTTAATTTGTCCAACAATGACAAAGCAAAGACAAGCAATTGTACTGTTTAAAAAAATTACTTCAACAATTTAAGGTAGGTCAAGATGCTTTTGTTTGTCATCAGCATAGCCCAGGTCAGATCATAAATTACACACCTGGGAAATGAGCTTACTGAGGTTCCTTTTTTTTAAGGTCACGAAATCCACAGCCTCTGTAATCTGTACTTGTGTCTGTGTGCTGTTTGTGTAGCAGGCCCTTTACATTACCTTATATGTACTTTAGAAAGAAACTATACTTGAACTTTGCCTATGTGGTTAATTGCCCTGAAATTCCTGAAAGAAGAATCTTTATAAGAAGGCTCCATTTTCTTCTTGTAAAAACTCCATCAGGGACTGTGCCCAGCTACCTGGGTCCTGACATTCTGGCAGCTCTCCAGCCTACATCTTAGCAACATGGAGTGTCTCTAGGTTGGCAGACTCAGATAGCAGCTTCCTCCTCCACATGATGAGAATTTAGAAAATGTATGCCATTCCTGGTCAAAGTCTAGGATTTAGTTGGCTCTCAACAACTGATCAGTGAAAATAGTATCTCCTTAGTTTTTTAAAACTGTGAGAAATATCCAAAAACTGAAGTATCTTTCAAAGTAGTAATAGTGTGTATCTCTCTGTAGATGCACACATTAACAAGCATTCCAAGACACATATGTATACACACACTACACATGCACATGTAAGTAAAATAACACTTTTTCTAGGAAGTCAACAGCAGCTATTTTAGATATTAAACATAATAAAATCAAATATATGTAACTAGTCTGATAAAACTAAGTATATTTTAGCAAACATGTTCAGCCTTATTCTAATTGATTTACGTATGAATTTCCTATGTAAATTACCTCCACTCTAAGAAATTATTTAATGTGGTTAAAGAACATGTTTAAAAATGCTGATGGGAAATACAGAGAGAGAGATCTCTGCCAAAGGATTTGCATTTAAGATCACAAAACAATAAACAGGACTTTCATGAAACAGTCACAATATAATGTCGTTAAAGGGACTGTCAACAGAAGTTCAAAACTCAGTAAGTACTGTTCTCAAGTCCTTGTTCCCAGGTTAGTTTAACTTAACTTATAAGGAATGGTAAGCACTGTGTTGATCTGCTGAATCTATGACCAACATAAAAACATCTGACTTCTTTCGAACAAACCAAGGCAAGGGGAGAGGGTCATGTAGCGGTGTAGGTGATTAAGCTCTCTGATACTGAATTACTATAAGCTCCCTGCATACCTCATTTTATTTTATCCTTCTGTGTCTGCTTTCATGCTATTTTCTAAACCAAATGCCCTTGCCAGCTTCTTCACTTGGACAACTTCGAACCTTCAAGCAGCAGCTCAGATATTTTCTTTGAGAAATCCACAAACTTTTGCCATAGCAACAGGCATGGATTTCACATATAACCCTGAACACATTACACGGAGATGATCTATGTCAGGCCCCTTCTCCCTCACTGCAGGGTAAGCCTTCTGAGAACAGGGCCCACGACTCACTCCCGTTTGAAACTCCAGCACAGTGCCTGGTGTGTACAGGCATATGTAAAAAGAAATGAGTCATTATTTTTTTTCCAAAAGCACTTAGAAGATGCAGGCAATGTTTTAAGTGCTTTACCTGTATTAATCCATTTAATCCTCAAGGCAACCTCTTGAGATATGTACTATTATTATCATCATTCGTAAAATGAGCAAACTGAAGCAGAGTGAGGCTAAGAGACCTGCAGGTGACACAGCTAACAAGACTGAGACTAGAACCTACCCACCCATCACTGCTTCTCTTGAATGAAACATCAACCATTAACATCTAACCAATGGGAAACACGATCTGTTTTCATTTTCTCAGAGATCTTAATATCTGATCTAGGCTAACCTATGTTCTACCTAGTTTTCGAAGGAAGAAGTGAAAAGTCCCTCTCAAGTCAAACAATATCATTTACAAAAGCCACAGTAAGAAAATATTTCCATCACAGCATCCTTAAATATCTTATGATTTCTAATTTACCAAGGTAGATTTTCTTATGGGCAAGAAATTCACTTTAGAAATTTATTTAACACCCCATGAAAAATAATATGCTCTGCCTAGATATAACTGACTTTTAGAGATTAACATTTTTTGAGAAAGATTCAATAATTATTTATAAAAAGTGAGTGATACATGATAAATTCTTAACACATTGTTTAGCTATGCAAATAAAGCCAAAATATTTTGTGTAGGCCCCTACTGCCCAGGCTGTTAATGGCAGTGGACTTGGTAAATTTCAGAGAGCAAGCCTCAACTGACTCTGCAAGTCATGTTTCACACTGTGCACATCCTGTTTCCTGTCAACAGTGGCTATAATAGGCACATAAACTAAAATTTACGCCCTATTTAATCTGTAAATGTTCTGTGTCCTTAGCCCTTAGCAATGGAAATATGCCGGTATCTTTTTCTTATATAATCCCTCTTCTCCATCAGATTTGAGGAAACTTAAACCATCATGGAACTATAAACTGATAATATCATTTCTGCATTGTTAGGCTCCTGATAATCTTAAATCCAGATCAGAGATATTTTAAAGTAAATTCACAACACAGTCATCTGAACAGAAAAGCATATAGTGAATTATTCAATATATATTCCATTAAAAACAACTTTAAATGTATCATCGAAGTAAAGTTGGGGAACTAATTAAAATTTTAGGAGTCCTTGGCCAAATCTTAACTGAGAGATAAAAATTCTAAGAGCATTATCTAATAAAATGAATGGAACAAAGCGAATAGATTTATTTTTTTAGCCAAACCATACAATACTGGTTTTCAGATTACCAACCTAAATTTCCCACAGTCTCATTTTAGCCATTATTTTAGGTACATGATTTATTCTCCACATTATTTGGTTTTAATAATTCTCAATAAGCAAACAGGAAGTTTTTTTAAATGTTATGATTGTTTAAATTTTTTATTTCTCTTATTTTTTCTAATAAGTATTCTAGTATTAATATTATATTCTAGTATTTTTCTAGTAAATATTCCAGGTACTATTTAGTAGCTATACCAAAAATTCAAAGAAGAAACAGAAAAAATAAATGAAAGGTATGACAATAGACAAAGTACAATATTTATCTGTTATAACTGAATTTTATATATCTCACCAAATGCATTCATTTTATTTTTCTAAAAGTTATCACAGTGGTCTCTCCAGTATAGACAACTACTCAGTGAAATAATGTACTTCAGGCTTTAGGTAGAGAGTTTAATGTTATCATATATGTCTACAAAATATTCTTCACTTGTATGGAACTGCAGTTTATCTTAAGTAGGCATCCTATTTCTTCCAAGCCTAAATCAGAAGTAAAATTTGAATATGCATTTGGCTCAAGAGCTTTTAGAATTTGTTCTGAGAGACTGTGGGTTAAATTATCAATTATGTAATGAGCATATCTGAATTCTGTGAATTAAATGATTTCAAATTACATGTCTTATACTAGACAACTACTAGAGACAGGGATGAAAAATCAATTTATTTGCACATTCTGTTTCAGAATTTTCAATAATTTTTTCTTGTAGATTCTAGATTCTTGTTTTTTTTTAATGTCAAAATGTTTGGTAATTGTATTTTGCAGTGCTCTGAAATATTTTAACTAAAAATTGTGTTGTTAATGGAAATTGAGAAGATAAATTTGGGAGGTTTTTGACTTTTTAGGAAGTAGTTTGTAATCTGGGTTTACCATAGATTTCTGGAGTGCCAAGTTACCACAACAGGGACTGTGAACCTGATTATCTATGTGTATAAAGCCATGTACACAAAATAAACATGTAGAATATCATACACTTGTATGTTCCACTGTCAGAAACGTGTGTGTCATAATGGATAATGTTCATACATATTAAAAAGCATTAGTAGAGTCACAGTAGTTTCTGTTATGATATATTTCTCAATCAATGAATGCTCAAAGTATCACAATTCGCTTGGTGTAAAATTATATTGATATCAAAAAAAAACTGTTCAAAATACTTGGAAAACACTGTCTGGAAGGCTTGCTACTGATGGGAAAATTAGTTATATTTTCAGAGTGTTTACCATTCACTCTGTGACTTAGAGAATAACTTTAATATGTCATTATATTGAAAGAATCTTTTTTTTTTTAACCAGGAGTGAAGAGGTGAAGGACATGAATGGATTGTAGAGACCAAAAAGTCCTCTTCTTTCCACGTTTACATTTTTATTAGAGATCTGAACTCTAAAATTTAGGCATCAGAGAGACCACAGAAGACAACTGTAACAATGAAATATATGTGGACTCAAACCACATTTACTTTCAAAATTATATACTGCCACTGAACCTTTTCCCAGCATAAATGCGGATGCATAATGACTTTTGTTGTGGAGCTAAACATGATACAATGGCAAGAGATTTGTGCTTTTCCTCATAAAAGGACATCTGAGCCGGCAGAAATCTGCATGGGTGCATCAGGCTGACGGTGATGAACAAAGTACCGAGGCCCATGGGGTTCAATTCAGGACACTTCAGGACCACCTGGTCCCTGACTTGCTCATCACAGCACTGATTCTGCACAGAGGTGGTCAGAACGCCTCATGAGACCACATGATTCATGGCAAGTGTGAGTAATTCAGAGGAGATTTTAGGACTTGGAATAGAAGTCCCTGGGGGTGGGGTAGTTAGAAGATAAAGAATTTATTCTGGGGAAGACAGTAGAGGCTGTAAGTAACTATAACTTTGTTACTAAAAAGGTCCACACACTCAAGGTTAGAAAGGGCTAGTCATTTGATTTACATTTGAATTTGTTTTTCTTAATGGATTTATGAGGGAGAAAAAAAAACACAAAAGCAGCCAGCCCTAGTTTGGAAAGAAGAGACAACTCAGAGGGAGGTTAGCTGGTAACCGACGTAGCCTTCAGCCCCAGGTTCGATGCCCATTTTGTCAGGAGCCCAGTTCTGACAGTACAGTCCAGGTGGCTGGGCCCTAGAAGATGGACTTCTACAGTCACACTAAAGCTCATGTGCTCAAAACCAGGGCACTTCCTTCCTGTGTCTTCTGTCAAAAACACTTCTTTCTCAATGTCAAGGCAACTGAGGTACTCGAAAGACCAAGTTTGCTTGATGGGCACAAAAAAAGAGCAGAAGAATTAAGGGCCTGAAAGAATATTTCATCCCATCATGAAAAAAACGCCCTGAACCATCCCTGCTCAAAAATCTAACTTCCCAGTGAACCGAGTGCTAATGTGACTTGAAATATTCTTTCTCTTAGGTTCTTAGACAAGGCGGAAAGAAAATGTCAATTTCTCGTAATTAAATCGTTTTTATGAACTTCAGGTGAGCCACGTTTAAACATGAAACGAAAAAGCAGTTTAAAATACAAAGTATATAATTTATGTGTTTTATATATATATATATATATATATATATTACTTTTAGCTTTATTTCTGTGAATTCCTAGAATTTAAGAGTCTCCTGTCTTCATTAGGAATCTAATAAGCTATACTTTAAGTGGGTTTCTGAAGACAGTCTGTCCACCTGTCTGTCTCTCTCCTAGATACACAGGTTATTTGGATTAAGAGTTTCCTTTCAATGGAAACTCTTTCCATGTTTACATCAGCACCATATCCCAAACACAACTCATTTTAGCCATCTATACTCTAGTATTCAACAAAATAAAGCAAACCAGCCAACCTTTTCTGACAAATGCTTAGGCAAGGTGGGTATGAGGGTTGCCAGGTTCAAAGAGCAAAGTAAAACTGTGACCAAAGAAGCTTTGCATTAGGTCTGTTTCCCAAAGGTCGTTTCTGTCACCCGCTTCCTAAGAATGACTACATAGAGACCCATCATGGAAGGAAACTTGGAGTCACAGGTAATTGCTGATAAACATCAGCACGTACACTCATGACCACAGAGGAAATGTAAAAACATCACCAAAGCAACAGCTGTTTTTACCTTTTCAAAAAGAGTGGCGCGTGTGCTGAGACTCACTCAGGGCGGCGGGCTGAGGACGTGCCAGCCGCTGGGACCGACGCTCCGGCTTCCTCGGAGCTCCGGCTCCCGCTCCCGCCTCCAAGCACCTGCTGACCCCGACGTCGACCCGAACGCAGACGTCGACTCCTGCGCAGACTCCAACCCCTATGCAGGCCCCGGCCCCGACCCCGACGCAGACAGCGACCCTGACGTCGACCCAGACGCAGACCCTGACCCCGACGTCGACCCAGACTCAGACCCTGACCCCGACGTCGACCCGACGCAGACTCTGACCCCGACGTCGACCTGACGCAGACCCTGACCCCGTCGTTGACCCAAACGCAGACGTCGACTCCTGCGCAGACTCCAACCCCTATGCAGGCCCCGGCCCCGACCCCGACGCAGACAGCGACCCTGACGTCGACCCAGACGCAGACCCTGACCCCGACGTCGACCCAGACTCAGACCCTGACCCCGACGTCGACCCGACGCAGACTCTGACCCCGACGTCGACCTGACGCAGACCCTGACCCCGTCGTTGACCCAAACGCAGACGTCGACTCCTGCGCCGACTCCAACCCCTATGCAGACCCCGACCCCGACGCATATAGCGACCCCGACGCAGACCCTGACCCCGACGTCAACCCGACACAGGCGTCCACGCCGCCCTGCCCGCTGAAGCGCCGTGGCCCAGGTGTCACGTTGCGGAAAGAGACCCCGGGCTGCAGGAGGAGCGCCGGCGTGGCCCTCGGGCAGGATTACTCTTTGGGAACTGTGGGAAGGGGAGCACTGGTCCAGGCTGTTTCTATTTATGACGGAAACGTGGAAAAGCCCCTGCTGGATGCCCAGTTTGAATCCGGAGGGAGTCACTCGGAGGATTCGCACTTTGACCGTGCGCCTCGCACACAGACCCACCAGATGCTTACAGCGCTTCTGAAAGAGACTCACGTAGTATTGGAGGAGAAAAAAGCTCAGTCCAGGGAAGTTTATGTGGAGAGAAGGAAAGACATGCAAAGCATCTTGAAGAAATCAGACCAGATATGCAATTGGTCAAATCGCCCAGAAAAGGTCCCTGCCCCACCCAAGGAGTTCCTCTTCAAACACCCGAGGTGCCCCAGCATGCTCAGCATGAGGAACACGAGCATTACGAAGATGGGGACATTTTCTCTGCAGTTTCTAGCAGTTTTTTTTCTGCCTCTTCTGCTCTCACATCTGCTGTCCGTTGGATTCGGGATCTGTATCAGAAGGCGTCTGACAACATTCACCAGCACCTTTTGATGAAGAATTGAAGTTGGGCTTTTACATTTGGTGGGGATTTATACTGGAGTTTGCAACACAGCTTAGGGAAGAAGCTACTGTCATGGTCCTGGGGTGGCTGCACCACTTGTGTCATTTCTTCTGTAAATGCACATTCCTAATTAAGTTAAAATAAAAATGCGACACTAAAAAAAAAAAAAGTGATGTGAGTGAATATGGAGCATGTGGAGTTAGGAGGGAGTCTCATTACAGAAACACTCCAGGACTCTGTGTGAAATGTTCATGAAATTAAAAATAACAAAATTACTGGAAATTTCCAACAGAGATGCCTACAACTGTAATGTGTACTTAATCATCGCTGGCCACCTCTGATTTAGCCACTCATCTATAGTAAATGTGAACTATGTACACTGGAAGAAATATTAACATTTGTAACTGGATATTTTCAAGGAAATAATAAATATGTTTAAATTAAGATTTTAAGCCCCTGGATTTCTTGTTCCTTTATAAATTCTCATAATATGATAACATGGTTATCTTCTTTACCTGTGCCTTCACTCAAAAAACTTTGCTGACATCTTATTGATTTGCAGAGCAGAAGGAGCCAAGATGAAACAATATGGTCTTTCTCCATGAAGAGCTTTTATTCTGTAGAGGGGAAACTCACATTCAACTTCTCATACAATGAGACAGTGGGAGAGTCTAAATTTGTTTTTCCAGTGTCCTTGTTTGGATCTCCATGCTTGACTTTGTGCTTTGCTAAGTATCCCTGCTCATAGAATTTGTAAGTCACAATTCTTTCAGCTATTATCTACTTTTATTATACCAAAGCTTTGTGGTGTGGTGGTAAGGTAGGGGGAAAGAGGAACATTCTATGATCCTCTGATTAAATCTCAATCATTTGATGGGCCTGTGTCTTGGAGTTATGACCTTCACAAGTGTTTCTGCAGCCTTTCTGCCTTCAGTCCCCTGACTCCTTTATCTGTATATAACATTCTCAAGTCGATTTCCTTGAAGCCCCGATTCTAGATGCTTGTGGTTTTCCCACTGTTTTAAGACCCGATTCTAGATGCTTGTGGTTTTCCCACTGTTTTAAGATAGGAAAGCTTAAGTGGGTTCCCTTCCTTCAGCCAGATGAAGTTTCAGAAATGGGATCTGGCAAACCCCTTTCCCTGAGAAAGTATACCTTTGTTATGAAGAAGGCTCTGAGCATGTTTCGTAATGGTTACTCTTTCCTTCTCTCTGCCAGAGCCAGGAGGGGAATCTTTCTTGGACTTTGACCATAAAAACCTGGTGGGTTCCTGGAAGGAAAGTCCATAAAAATGTGGGGTTCTCCTAAAGCTGTGGCTCCCAAGAGTTTTTCACCCTCCCACTAGTCTCCACTCAACTTCAGGAATTTGCCAAAGTTACTACTTAAATGTTCTGTAAGTTTATGGTTCCAGCAGCTTCTCCACATCTTGGTTGCTGTATCTCTCTGGGTGCACTTACCTCTCTAGTATCCATGTATACATGTATCAAAACATCAAATTGTACACCTTAAATGTATATAATTTTTTATGTATCAAAGCTATCTCACTGAAGTTGTTAAAAATACAATATTGTATCATTATTCCTTGTATTGGTAAGTTTACTATCATTATGTAAAATATTAACCTTAAGAGTAGCAAAGTGAAGGGTATGTGTAACTGACTTCATTATGTTACAACTTTTCTGTGTTTAGTTATTTCAAAATAAAAAGTTAATTAAAAATTAACCTACACACACTAAAACAAAAATTTTAGAAAAGTAATGAGGGACCAGTTTAAACCTCTCAGTAAAAATCCAAAAGCTTGAAAGTGCAATTTGTTGGTAAGGTTGCAAGGTAACAAGCATTTATCTTCATTGTTGGTGAAAATGCAGAATAGCATACCCTTAAGAGGGAAATTTTCAACACAGTGTTTACCATTAATTTCAGCAAATCCATGTGCGATATTGTGATTTATAAGAAATATGCACTTGGTTCTTCAGATGACCATTTCTCTTATTACTGGGTCTTTGTCCAGGGTTCCTCCCTCACAGCTCCCAAAACCCTTGGAATTGCCTAAGTGCAGGAAGCGGGGCTGAAGGTTGACTCAACTGCCAATGGTCAAGCTTTAATCAGCCAGGCCTATGTAAGGAAGGCTTCACAAAAGCCCAAAAGGAAGGGGTGTAGAGAGAACACGTGGAGATCTGGGGAGAGTGACACACCTGGAGAGGGAGTGGAAGGCCTGCACCCTATCCCCACGCCTTACACTAGGCGTCTTTTCCCATCTGGCTCGTCCTGAGTTACATCCTTTCATAATTCACAAGTCATCTAGTAAGTAAAATGTGTCTCAGAGTTCTGTGAGCTGCTCCATCAACTTAATTGAGCCCAAGGACAGGGTCATGGAAGCCTGTGCTATATAGCTAGTCGATCAGAAGTCTAGTGTCTGAAGTCAAGGAGGGGGTTGTTGGAACCTCCAAACTATAGTCAGTCCATCAGAAGTACCTGGGCTTGTAACTGACATCTGAAGGGGGTTGGGGCCAGTCTTGTAGGATTTAGCCCTCAACCTTTGGAATCTGATGCTCTCTCTAGGTAGATAGTGTTGGAACTGAGTTGGATTATAGAACAATCAGCTGGTGGGGAGCACAAAATACCGTATCTATCCCCAAAATACACTAGTACGAAAAGGAAATGATATAACAACAGGGCTATTGACTACAGCCCTATTTATGTTAGCAAGTGATTGGAATCACTGACTATGAGATACACAATAGAATGGGAAAATAAATAAGGGAAATCTGTATTTTCTGGGGCGGAGTGATCTGTATATATTTGTTAAGTAAATGTAAGGTGAAGAGTAAGGTTTATAGAATGTTTTAATACACATGGAACATTTTGAATTGTAAGATGTGGCATACAGACAGAATGTGTTACTTTGTATTGTAAAATGGGGGAACTTTATGAACATACATGTTTATATTTACAAAAAGAAACACTGGAAAAAATTATGTGTGTGTGTGTGTATATATATATATTTGTCTGGACAGAAAGGAACGGGAAGGATGGCAGGAAAAGAAGCAATATTTCCCTCATTTACATCTTAATATATAATTTTAACTCATAGTAACTTAGTCACATAAGAACAAGAGAAAAAAAATTAACAACACCTTATTTTGCATAGAACTCCTCAGTAAGATACACTGTAAGGACAAAAAGAACAGCAAGAAAAAAATGTAGATGTTATCCAGCAGCTTTGTTTTAGATGTAATATTGTTACTGCTATTTAGAAATTATTTTGTGTACCTTGTAGGATATAGCAAATAGGAAAATATTTAGGAGATACTTTCAGTGTGAAAAATACATAAAATTAAAGAAGTATGAACTTTCTTTCTTTTCCAAATGTGTATTTTACTCTAAAAGCAATGACAACTCTGCAGCAAAGAGCACCATAATGCTTTCATTTTGGATTCTAAATACCGTTTCTAATTAAAATGAGTTAAGGCTCCTTGGAGATACGACTGGGTCTAGAACTGAGGCAAGAAATATGCTCTAGTAGGTGAGCATGTACTAGAAAGCCAGGAAGCAATAAAAGAACTAATGGGTTAGCCCTAAATGGCACAGGAGCCACTTGGAAGTTGATTTCACAGGACAAAGATAAGACAATTCGGGCATCAAGAAGAAAAATAACTGGAATTGATAATTAAAATATTGAATATATGAAATCCCATGAGTTTATAATGATACTCAAAAAGAGAACAAATAAGTTCACAAAATATCATGGGTGCTAGGGGAACCACTCATTACTATCAAATAAATCACAGTAATTACAAGGGACAAATTTAAGTATCAGTCAGGTTCTTCAAACGAATTGTATTTCAGAATAACCAAAAAGTTCTGGTCAATAAGGACATAACTATTCTTTACAGAAAAACCCATGGAATTTGAGAGGAAGGAATTATAGAATGAGAAAATATCACTGTGCCCTGCTACTTACATGACAGATTTGGACAATGATAATGAAGATATGCTTTAGACATGTGAATAGTTGATGAGGAACTGAATATTTACATGGTATCAGTGTATCCCAAGCTCATCACTGGGGGAAAAACACAATGATACAATGCAGGAGTCATTTTGTTACCATCTCTACCCACTGAACTCTCTTAGGCTCTCCAATGGGTCACCATTCTCTTCCTGATGTGGTGCACTGAAAGAGGAACACCGCCACTGGTGAAGCATTCATACCAAAACAGTTGAAACTGAAAGCTCTTAGTTCTAACTTTCAATTTAAAAGAATACAGCTAATAGACACAAATCTGTATGTGACCCCTTTCTTTTGAGTGGTAAATAAAATGAAAAGTTGGAGGAGGGGGACATAAGAGATGTTTTATACTAAAAGTGGTTTAAGAGGCATAACTAATAATTGTAAAGTGTGGACATATTTTTGGATGCTGATTAAGACAAACTATATGAAGAGATTTTTGAGCAATAAAATAAATTGGAATATGGACTGAGTTTAGTAGATACCAAGGTATTTTTTTAGTTATGATAATGGCATTGTGGTTATCTAGAAAACATTCTTTATAAAACATACTGAAATATTTAAAAGGAAATATTAATGTCTGCAATTTGATTTAAAATATTTAATCAAATTTCCAAAATAAGGACAAAAAAGATAAGAAAGTGTGGCAAAACACTGCTAATTTTAAAATTGAGTGTTAAAGTATATGGGGACTGTGTGATATTTTCGAAAGATTTTTGGGTGGGTAGGGAGGTAACTAGGTTGGCTGGTTTGTTTGTTTATTCATTCATTCATTTAACAGAGATACTGGGGATTGAACCTAGGACCTTGTACATGCTAAGCATATGCTCTACCATGATCTATATACCCTCCCTGTCTCCAAAGATTTTTTTTTTTTCACTAGCAAAGTCCATCACAGTAATTTAAATTTTTCTTTTTGGATTTTATCAATACCCAACAACTCTTTTCCTTCCCATAGTGATAGTTGAGAAGAGCCTTTTATCTCTTAAAAAGTTTGCAACAAGGATCTAATTTCAATGATAAAAGCTGGAGCAACTGAATATCAAAATAAATACTGTGATACTAGTTTTAACTCAAAATATAAATATACTCAAGCTTACACTAATAAAATAAATTGCTGAATAAATAAATAGAAGAAAAGAGATAAATCTTCCTTACAAAAGAGCTAGAAACAACTTAATTCTGCCCTCCTCCCCCTTAAGTTTGGACTGAACTTAGTGAGTTGCTTCCCAAGAATAGCACATGAAAAGGTCAGAAAAATAACTTTTCAGTGGAGAAGACTGGCAAGCTCTACCTCAGCCAGGAGCTCAGGTCAGCACCACCAACAGTAAGTCATGTTGCTGGTGTGTTCCCACTGACGTGATGTGATGAAAGGCCCTGCACTTCTTTGATTATCATCTCCCAAACCCATGACCTCAGTGGAGTCATGGTTGAAACATCAGAAGAATACAAATTGAGAGATATTCTACAAAATACCTGACCAGTACCCCTTAAAACTGCCAAGGTCATGAAAAACAGGGAAAGACTGAGACAGTGTCACAGACAAAGGGCACTAATGAGACATGACTAGTAACTGCCATGTGGGATCCTCTAGAGGATCCTGGAATAGAAATATGTCATTAGTGGAAAAAAGTGAAATCGAAGTAAAGTCTTATTTAGTTCATAGTGACAAACCAATGTTAATATTTTAGTTTTGACAAATGCACCATGAATACATAAGATGTTAACAATGGCAGAAACTAGAGAGAGATTATATGACAACCCCTGTATTACCTCTGTAACATTTCTATAAATCTATACTCCTTCTAAAATAAAAAGTTTACTAAAAATACATTCCTGATCAAATTAAAAAACTTACAAAGTATTATTTGAGTCCTAGCAAAAGTAGCCATTAAACATTAGAAAAGAAGCCTTTACAGGACTGCAGGTGAGCAACACCACCATTGAACCACATAATAATAGAGCAGAGAGAGGAGGCTTGTCTGGGGACTAGATCCTGGAAGAGAGGCAGGTTAATGGTAGATTTTATCCGCTTGCAGGTTAAAGCTCCTGCAGGAAAGGAAAAGGAATCTTGTAGGAGTCAAGTCACAACCAAAGAGACGGATGCTATACATAGAACATGAGCCCAGAGAACATTGTCCCAGCCCAAAGCTTTCAGTCACTTACAGATGAGCGTAGGGAAGGCTGGGAGTTATAAAAACCAGATTCCAGTTGCAACGCTGCGGGGAACATGCTGACAGTGAACAAACCATGTGATTTTTCTCATTCCTGATTCTCTCAACTGCAGGTTGAAATTTATCCACAGCTTTGATTCCATGAATTTACAAAAGCAAGTTTTTCAATCCCTTTTGATATACTGAATTAAGTTTTATATTTGACAGTGACATAAAAATTAAAATATATTACAGTATGAAAAGGAAAGAAAAATAGTTTTGATCAGCATGTAAAGCTCCTTTTGGCAGGTCCTTCGACATGGTAAGAGATAATTTATCACACAATTACAATGTATCCAGGTTTGACCATAGATAGTTATGCCTTTAATTCCTGAAGTACTCATCACACTTGCTTTAATATTACCTGCAAGTATTGTTCAGAAGCAGAGGAACGTGGTGAACTGCACCATGAATGTGTAATCAGCAAGGTCCAGATGATGAGAAAAACCACAGCCTAGTTTGTCAATAGATAAATTGCAAGGAGAGAAAAGGACTGATGAGGGACCTATTAAAAGAGATTTAAAAGTCATGCTAAGTTTAAAAAGGGGAAAAAATAAAAGCATGCATATCTGGGTTATAAAACTAAAAATGAAGTGATCATTATGAAATTCAGCATAATAGTTACTCATGGGGAGACAGAGGGTTTATAATTGTGGTGGGACACATGGATGGAGCTTCTCGGTGGCTGGCAAAGCACAATTTTTCGATCTGAGTCATGGTTACAAGGGTGTTAGCATTTTAGTAATTCTTTATGGCATACATTTGTTTTGTTTCGTTTTCACGCTTTTTAAAAATTATAATCTGTGTTGCTGGCAGAATGCTGTGTGCTACATTTACAAAAATGAGCAAGAAACTTTTTCTGTAGTCAGAGGCTAGAGTCAAGTAGGAAAAAAAAACTAGGTGACAAAGTGAGCAACAGAACCTTAAATTCTTTTTTATGAAATTACATGTTGGTTATAGCAGAGCCCAGGGGATGAGATATTCAGTTCTGCCTAGTTAAGTTGTAAATGGTTTTCAAGGAGAGAGAATGCAATGCTTAAGCTTAATATTTAAAGATCAATTATTGTTTTCAAATGGACAGGAGAATGTAGGTGTCTAGAAAGAAGGGGCCAATTATTTTGTTATAAAAGGTACATATTTTCTAAATGCCTTCATTTGCTACTGTTTTTCAAGTGTATATTCACTGATCACAGAATTCAGAGTTAACACTTTTTGGAGGTGGCGTGGAGGTAATTAGGTTTGTTTGGGGTTTTTTTGTTTGTTTGTTTATAATGAAGGTACTGGGGATTGAATCCAGGATCTCGTGCATGCTAAGCATGCATTCTATTACTGAGCTACATCCTCTCCCCAAAAAGATAGAACAGGAGTGTTTCTGAGATCAAATCAAACATTCAGACTCTCAAGTAGAAATAATTGGTCAGTTAGTCCTTTAATTAAGAAGACATATTTGGCTTATAAATTTACATTTTTCATTCAATCCCCAGAGACAGTTTTATTCCCACTTACTTCAATCTCCTTCTCTTCCTTACAGTTAAGCAGTTGAAGAATTGGGCTGTAATTGCCCCCCACGTCTGGACCTTCATGGTGCAGTTCAACATGTTACTCTGTCTTCTGTCATTCCTGTAAAATGGCAGCTGGGTCCAGAGACTAGATCAAACTCAGATTTGATCTCTTTAGAAAATTGTATGTAGAATACGGCAAGGCTTTACGAAACACGCAATTTTTGCTGTCTCTTTTTGTGATCTTAGCAACCACTGAAGTTTAACACCTGTATCTAACCATTTTTCGCTGGTTTAAAAAGCTGAGATTTGAATTCTGTTACTTCACTTTTGTTTGTTAGTTAGAATAATTTGGTATATAAATACTTCCACTCAGTCACTGGTTACCTGTGGTTAAGTTAATAAGAAATACAGGATAACTGCTTAATTTTTCCCTTTATAACCAGTTTTCATGATAATGGGTTAATTTCCATAATCCTCTGAAGGTAGATAACTCTTTTAAATATCACAACACACCCACAGATGTAAATAAGTTTGATCTATCCAATCTGCTCTAATTATTACAATTATTGAAATTCAAGTGGTCTCATTTCGGTTAGTAGTCAACTGGCAAAGTTGGCCCTTGAACAATTCTGAATTGACTCCACTGGTCTTTGATAGCTTACTTTCTTACTGATATGATAAGATTTGCCAGTCTCAGCTTGTACGTTTCCTGTCTCAGACCTCAGCAATGTCACCACTAAACCTACGTTGCTTTTAGTGAGGACATGACATTTCAGGATCATAATCTGGGTCTCATTACTAAAGCATCAGTCACTGTATCCAGGTCTTTAGAGTGGAAAGAGGTAGGGAATATGTATAGGTAGGAAAAATACATACCCAAGCTCCTTCCAACATAAAACACCAGAACAATAGCCAACCCAGTGACAGCTTCCTAGGTTTTCACTAATATTTTCAATCAAACCTCAAGATTAGAGATTTTACTAAACTCCTCCTTTTTCATCTCTATGACCCTTATTCCACACTAAGAATTCTGTTTCTTAAGGACACAGGGAATGATAAATAAAAACATCCATTAATTATTCATTTTTAGAATTAGTCTCAGAATAATAATCCTAAAACTGTCACCAATGTAATCATGAAATTAAGTAAACTAAAGCTACTAGCAAAGTTTTCTTGAATCCTGGCTCATTCAAAATAGACAAGAAAACTAATTTTACATGAACATGAACAACAGAGATGTATCGAGTCCAAATTCCATACAAAGGGTTGTACTAACAAAAGAAGAGAATAAGGAACATAATCATATAAATGCACACATTTACAAAAGAAAGTCTGAAACTGAGCCTCATTTTAGTGAGCTAATGCCAAGGAAAAGAAGACAAAGATCCTACCATCAACTCTCTGTACTGAAGTTATAAACCAATAATATTACACTGGAAAATAAATGAGAGTGTAACAACTGGAAAGGGATTGTTGAAACACAATGTCTGTAAAGAATCTATTGAGAAATTTAAGAAACTAACTGAAAAACTATGAGTAATCCTGTGAATAATAATAGCCATAATAGAATATTATGTACATGTATATATACACACACAATACACACACACACATATATATATACACACACACACATATATACACACATACATATATATAATATATATGTAAAATATACACATTCATAATTTATAGATGTTATTTATATATAATATATATTTATACATATTATATATATATATATACACACACACACACACACACACACACACATATATGTATCAGGTAAAAGATGACCATGATCATGATGGATTAACTGATACAACACATTTTTTGCCATAAACAACTTAAAAACTGGAAAAGTATATAATACAACTGTTTTCAGACACTGAAAATAGGCAACATAGACCTGTGATCCTCAACAGAAGAGAGACATTTGAAGGGAGTCATACAACTTCAACTGCCTTCTTCAAAGACGTCATCGCAGGGGAGAAAGGTAAATCTCATTTAGAGACGGAGAAGATTACGGAGTATTCCTTAAATAGAGCCAAAATTACTATCTTGAGGAAATAGTGATCTGCAGTCAGTGAGAACAAGAGGACTGAAATTTGCAAGACAAAGTACTTAGAAAGAGCTCAGGAAATCTGAGGGTACCTTTGAGTCTGGCTGAATACCAAGCAGCTCACAGGCCAGATAAAACTCTATGAGTATTGGCAAAGGACACCTACCATGAGCTGTAAGTTAACAATTTCCAGAGCTCACACAGGCCTAAGAGACATTCAAGTACCTAACATCCAGAATAGAAAAGCTTTAATGAACACCCTGAGATTTCATTAGAAATTTAAGAATCTTTTTATCTTAGTAATTAAGGCTATTCTAGACCCACCATAACAAAGTTTAAATGGAAGTCTTTAAAGACAAACCTGATACTCAGATGACTGTTAGCCAGGACCAACTACATCATCATTAAAAGACTACAAAAGTCCTGATATTTAACATCATTAAATTCGAAATGTTCAGCATCAATAAATAATTATTAAATATGTAAGAGCAGAAAAATGCGCCATCATCAGGAGAAAAATCGGTATAAAACAGACCCAGAATCACAGAGATGAATTTTCAGAAGAGAACTTATACAGGTACTTTAAATATGTTCAACTACTTTCAAAAAAGAACATAGTGGTGAGAAAAATGAAAACTATTAAAAAATGCAATTTCTGGAGCTGATTTTTTTTTAATTGCTAAATAAACCTAACAAGAGATTAGGCCCTAAGGAAAAAAAGATCAGTGAAAATGTCTATGGAGACAGAGCAATGAAAAATGTCTAAGGAACAGAGAGAAAAGAGGCTGAAAACTTCAATAGTTCCTAAGTGACTAGTGCAACAATGTCAAGGGGTCAAACATACCTGTAATTGGAGACTCTGAAAATGAGAGAAAGAAAAAAAAAAAAAGTAGAGTCAGTGCCTAAAAGTTTCCAACTTGAATGAAAAATTTAAACCCACAAATCCAAGCTCAACAAGTCCCACGCAGAATGAATGACTACCATTCATATCTTAATCAAATTTTTAAAAATCAGAGATTAAAAAAAAATCTGGAAAGTAGCTACAGAAAAAAGACACATTAGAGCATAAGAACTGTGATGCAAATTACCACTGACTTTTCATTAGGGGTAATGGACACCAGAAGACAAAAAGCCAACATCTTAAACGTGCTGAAAGGAAAAAAAACACAAAAAAAACAGAAAAAAGCAACTGCCATCCCAGAATTCTATCTTGTGAAAATATCCTGAAAGCTGAAGGCTAATTGTGCTCTGAAGGATGATAATCAGCTGAAGTCATCGTGCAGCGCCCACCCTTTCCTCCCCTGCTTCCACCGTCTGCACAGGCAGAGTACGTCCACATGTCTCCCCATTCTCCTCCAGACCTTCATACAGGCCTTTCATGGACTTTATGTGCGTCCGTATTTTCACAGTCTCTCCATAGTTTTATCAGCTTGTCAATAGCATATCTTGCATACAGTTTCAGCAGATCTTATTAAAAATCATAAATTCCTGTTTCTCACTCCTCTGAATATAGTAATTCAAATACAGTCTTAGGGACCAGATGATGTCCATGCTCTTCTGTCCCTGCCCTCATTTACCTTTACAAAATTAAACCTTATATGCACATATCGTGAGTGCTAATAAATACTAGGGGACTTCACGGAGGAAGCATAATCTGCATTGTCAACATCTGGTTCCAGCTAGACTTGCCATTAAATGCCCTCACCTGTAATTTTTTAACAGTTAAGGTGAACTTAAAAATATGTTCAAAGTAAACGTTAAAGAATCAGGGGGTGAAAAAAAAAGAATCAGGGTGTGGGTGTGTGTGTGTGTGTATATAAAAACATATACTAAATACTCTTTAATTTCAATTCAGCAAATATTTTGAGCTCCTTGCTAGTATTCCTAGGAAGGATCCTGAAAAATCCCTAAGAATGACTGTTTTCTTAAAGTCAAGGATTCAAAAAGATGGAAAATAAAATAAATTTTCTTTTAGATTTGTTAATTTTTTTTAATATATACAATTTAGAGGAATTAAACATTCACTACTGGAGATCAAAGCTTTGATAATTTCAGGCTTTCCTTCTACTGACCTCTGGGACTTTGTAAGAATATATCACTAAAGATCTATCATGCCTGATTGGTTTTGGTTTTTGTTTTCTGTTTTTTGTTTTTTGTTTTTTGTTTTTTGTTTTTTTAATGTGAGTTATGGCTTAGATCAGTATTTCTTAGATATGTGGGTCGCAAGAAACAGTAAAAGAAGTGAAGGCTGAAGTTGCCATTTGTTTTTTAATAAGAACATAAACACACAAGCTGCCATCTCTAGTTAAAATATTCCATTAAAAACAACATATTAACAATAAAAAAAGGCAGAAGGGCAAATTCAAAATAAGGAAGTCCTTCATATTAAAGAAAATTAAAATATAGTTCAAGAAAAAAATTAAATATTTTTTTTCCCATTTTCATTATGGACTGGTAGAAGTTTCATAAATGCCTAAAATCAGACCATGGGCCTGTGCTTAGTAATTATTGAATTAAATGCTTCTTATGGTCCCTTTCCACTAGGAAACTCTATGATCTATCTTCTTATTTTGATATGGTGTGTTAAGCAAATGTGATTAACATTACAGAGCATTACATCAACTAGATATAATTTACCTCATTCAATGTAATTAAAATAAGGAAAAGTACTTTTTTAAGAACCAGGGGAAATATCTCCTAGTGATTGATGTAGCACTTTGCCACAACACATCTTAACACACACTACACACGTTAAAGTCCTTTCCAAAAAGTTCCTGTGGGAAATGACAGAGTCATTTGAGCCTATTAAAGTATCACTCTGGTTGCACAAACTAGAAAGAGAAGTTGCATTGTGGTAACACCAGTCTTTATCTTAGAGACCAAGAGTCATTTTGCAAATTTGTAGTATCATTTCCCCAAACAACTCAGGACCGAATTATACTTTAGTTCCTCAGTTCTAAATTTTTGCCGAGGCAGAAACACAGCTCTTGATTTTTTTTTTTTTAAGTGTTGCTGACGGAACTGAGATAACTTTTTACTCCACCATGTATATCCTTGGAATAGCCTTAACAAGTGAAAGATGTAATAAATTAGACATGTCTTCATTTTAGAAAGAGAAGATGGAAACATCACTGGTTTTCTTTTCTCAATTAAATATGTGCGAACCAAAAGAAAAACCTTTTTTCAAGTTAATACATGGTTCAGGAAAAGGAGACACAAGCAAAGAAGCCAAAATCAGGTAAAATCATAATTTTAAAAATCAGCCTTATACTTTAAAAGTGTGATTGACATTGAATATTTGTTAGCACTTGTTTGTAAAATATGTTTGAAAATAGATTGGTTGTACTGTTACATGTTTTAAAAAAAAAGTCTACTTACTAGGAGTAAATAACTGTTAAACCTTAAGTGTATTAATTTTTTTAAAGTATCACAATTTTAACCACACAGAAGAACTAGTAATAATATTCACTGAAATATAATCTCAAATACCTTATGGACACTGAGGGAAAAAACAAGTATGCTTCACATATGCTATCTTAATTCTTCCACAAACATAGTACTTAAATGAAATTCTTAAGAAAACCATCGTGTGCTGAGAGTGGAGGGTGGGTGAGAAGGCTGTCCAGGTGATCACCAACCCCGGCCTGTTTGATGGTCAGAAGGATTTTAATTGTCATCCAAGTTGTCCTGAAGCTAATGTTTTTTCATTACAGGGATAAGGAGAAAAGAAATAGGCTAAGTCTTCTTGTGCAGAAACTTGAGTTTCAACAAGATATCCTCTCTAATAGTTCTGGGCACTTGGCCAAAGAAACAAGGTGAATAACTTTTAATTATTCGGGGGGAGATTTTGCTGATCCTATCATTAAAGATTTAAGAAAGAGGAAATTAGAGATTTCCATTTTATTGTAAATTACACAGTAATATAAGAAAGGTTAGAGATCTTGTTTCAAAAAAACTAGAAATATTCTATAAAATGAAACCAATTTAATAGCCTGAATTAAATAATCTCATAAAAATTTAAAGGTGCCCTTTCAAAATTATATGCCTGTCAATTTAAAATAATATATTTTACTCCTTATAAACTGATGAAATACTCATTAATTTAAGAGTTTTCACAATGTAATATTGTCATTCAGAAGTGCTGTTCATCTCTTTCCTCGGTAGTTTGGGGAAAAATGCCCTAGATAGAATATCAAATAAAGCACAAAAAGAGATATTTCGTATGTTTTAGCCATGTCTTTAATTTAAACAGAAAATGGAATAGCCTTATATACTAGTACATTACAGATTCTTCCAAATTTGAAATATGACCAATAAAAGATCCAAGACAAATACATACAACTCTAAATTATCATGTCTAAAATATTTGTTGTATTAAAAATGTTTTATATTTCTTACCCCTTTAAAACTTCACTAGTCAAACTTCCTCTATCTGTTTAAAAAAAAATTGCTGCATATTGTGGTAAGAGTTTCAAGGAAACTGCAGTTAAAAAAAAGTTTGGCTGAAAGATATTGTCGGTTTAGGTTCTTCTATTTGCTGAAGTAAGAAAGATAATTGACCTGATTTCTTTTTCTTTGTTTTTAAGCACATGATTAATTTTTCCTTAGAAAATAAAATAATTCATACACTCACGAGAAAATATTTAATGTTATTTTAATACATTGTTTGATAGGCAAAATCCAGAAGAAAGCTGACCAATGTTTTTGAAGTTTCCAATGTAAATACTATTTTGATTATATAATAATTAAAAGAGAAACCCTGTGAAATATGACTGAAAAGAGCAGTATGATAGCATATATTAGAGCAGATTCCTAAATAGATTTTTTTGCATACTATGTAACAAAACATTTTCTTTCTTGAACAGAATCTCCCCTGAAGAAGCAGTGATATGGGGTGAATCATTTGACAAACTGCTTTCCCATAAAGGTTAGTGCTACTTTTCCCAAATACTTTATTCCTTAATGGAAAATTATATGAAGTATGCATTTAACTACCTTAAGACAGGCTGTCATCAAACTTTAGTCTGATTGGTAATTTACAGCAATCTGAGTTTCTTATCAACAGAAAAAACTACATAATAATAGAATGGTCAACTAATAAAAGTATTTTTTAAATTATTGTTATTTTATTAAGAATTACTTATTGTGGATGAAATATTTCTTTGTGCTGGGTTAATAGTTTCCAATTTTCAGCAATTTTTAGTTTTTGAATGAGACCCTTGGTTTTATTAAATCCCAGGTTATCCATGTTATTTTTATTAAGAGATCTAAAATCTAAAGTAGTTCTTTTGATGGACGTTTAGGAAACCTTCATAAAAATATATATATTTTTAATTTTACAAATGCTTCACTCTTCCTATCAGTCATCAGAATTTTGCAGAAGAGTTGAGAATTAGGTGGGTATTTGAGGTGGAGCTTTGTAGATGAGATGGATGGTGAAGACAAATACTGAGTTCCTGTTTGTCCAACACTCCAGTAAAGCGTGGGTTAGAGGACAGGCTCTTTATAGTCAATTTATAAGGCAGCAGGTGAGGTTTTTTTGTTTGTTTGTTTGTTTGTTTGTTTTTGTCTTTATTCAGTTCACAATCTCCTGCAGGTAGCAGAACTGACAAGTTGAAATGAGTAAGCGATGAGGCTAGGTCAACCACAGGGTTCATTGTTTTCCAAACGAAGCCAGGCAGAGTCTGCTTAAGAAGCAAGACTTTATTACTACCAAATAGCCGCAGACTTCCTCAAGCCCACAGCTTTTATTTGTGTCTCCAGGTTTTCTGTCCTTACCTCCTTCTCTGAGTTCATCAATGCTACTGACTGTTTACGCCACTGCCAGTGGTTTTCTCACACTGAGGTGTCTGCGGGAAGCAGGGGCTCCCATCGCTGGGGCAGCTGGGAGTACAGGGCTTGTAATTCAGTCTCATGTACTGTGCACCATATGATGCAACACCAGCTTTTCTTGTCTGCCTTCACGTCCTGTATTTTTCTCCTTGCTAATTGTCTATCCATCTCTAAGGCTCTGGTGACCAGTTCATGTTTCCCTGACTTTACTGACAGAAGATTCCTATCTCTGCAGACTACCCCTGAAAACCTCCCCTCTTCCAATGAATATAGATTTGGCCTCTGAACTGTAATCCTGATGCAGAGAAAGAAAAATATGGGTAGAGAAATCAAGGCTTAAATTTAGGAAAGGATGTAATCAACAGAGGATAGTGGTAAGGAAGGAAGTTTATGCTGAAAAAATACAAAGTGTTACTCCATCCTCATTTCACCATAATACTCCATCTCTCCCTATTTTGGAGAATAACAGCGTTCTTTAACTCCTCACTTAGCTTCATTCTCAATATTCAGTCATTTCTCAACTATTATTAAAATTCTTACCAAATACATGTCAAACCTGCTCCATTCTCATTATCTCTGCTGCCACTGTCTTGGTTCAGGCATTTGTCAGTTCTTATGACTAACTACAATAACCTGTGTAAAAGTCCTCCCTAATTCATGCCCCCCAAACATTTTTTTTTAAATCTCCTATCATTTCCAACATTTGGTCACAACTCAGCCCTTTAGCCTCAGAGCAAGGGAAAAAAAGAAGTAGAATTCATTTTTTCCCCCTAAGGAAACATGTCTTTTCGTCTCTGGATCCCCAAACCTGACACATCACCTGGTAAGTATTAAATGCTTGAATAATACAACGACATGTGTTGCTAGGAAAAAGTTAGTCCTGGGTGCCTTTTGAGATTTAAGTTCTGGTTCTCTTCTGTAACACAGTGGTTGTATCATTTCAGTTAAGCTTCCTAATCACTTTCACAATCAGTTTCCTCAACTGTAAATGGAGATAACGATGTCTCTAGCTCCACTAGAAATAAATTTATGTCAGGATTAGATGAGATGATGATTAAGAAACCAATAACTACACAAATGTAAACAGTTTCCACTATTATGAAAAATATTAATTATCAACAGTAAGTTTAATAATCTTTTTTCTGTTTTCTAGCCTACTCCCAACTGTGTAACCATCACTTACAGGGTTAAATTTCAATAGAAAGAAATATACAAGCTGGATTTCTTTCTCCAATTTCATAAATTGATACATAATAATTTCATCATACTCTCATGACCCATTCAGAGAAAAAGATTTAGGAAGGTCATCAGTCCTACAAGAAATGCTCCCCTGACATTCTAAAACCATGTTGCTTTAAAAGCAGTCAAGACTAAACAAAAAAAATTGAGTCAGCTGCTGTCTCTTGGTTGTCCACTGGTGGAAATATTAAAGATGGGAAAAGCAGCAGCAATCTGAATCAAGAGTGGGTAATGTGAATCCCCCAAAATCAGCACCGACCCACTTGGACATCACTGTTACTGCGCACGATCAAAGTGCTAATTAAACTATACTGAATTAAAAAATTATGTTAATAGCATTATTTTAATCAATCCCCCAAATCCAATCATTTTTAAAATTATAAATCTTAGTAATAGTAAATTATAAAGCTTAAAAATAATCACCTAAAAAAGTCTTATGGTTGCAATGGTTAAATTCAGCTCATTTCTAGGCCAAGAAGAAAAAAAAAGAAAAGTTACTATATTCATGCACACATACACACCCACATACACACATACACACACACACTTCAAGAAAGACCTTTGCTGTATGAAATTTTATAGCATTTTCCTTTAGTTAAATGTGTAAGTTTCTCAAATTCTGTATGCTTTGTCTATACAAAGGAAATGGATATTGTATTAAATTTAGTCAAATGGGAAATGAGGTGGTAAGTCAAATGAAATACAATGGAAATTTGAGTATTTGACAAAAATGGCTGATACTAAAATCACTGTAGAATAATTAGTAGCATCTTTAGGAATGGAGTCATAGAGGAGGTGGTTCTTATGCTAGATTTTAGGGGATTAATCAACAATTCACTAGCTGGACAAAGAGAGAAAGAGATCATCCAAGCAGAAAGCCAACGTACGCATGGGGCTTTAAACAGTGCGATTGATTTAGTGAACTAAGAAGAAAGTTATTCTTTATTGAAAAACATAATTTAAAAAACAAAGGGTGGCTTAGGATGACAGACAATAGACAGATAAGACTGAAACAGAAAGAACACTGTTTTTGCTGTGTTCCAGAGAAACCACAGCATCCCTGGAGTGTTTTGATAATTCCAGTATTATATTCAAATTTCATTCCTAAAATGTAACTGAAGTCTTTTAAAATTATAAAAAAGCACAGAAGAAGATAAAATCCAAAGGAATATAATCAAAGTATGGACTTCAGTTAGTAATAATGTGTCGGTATTTGTTTATTAATTGTAACGTATGTACCTTACTAACGTAAGATATTAGCAATAGGAGGGCACTGGGGGTGAGGTGTACGGAAGCTCTGTACTGTCATAGTTTTTCTGTAACTCTAAATCTATTCTAAAATTAAATGTTTATTTTAAAAAACTCAAATATGTTATGAAGTAAATTTAACACAATGCAGTCCATCAATAATTTAGCTTCTGTTCCTTATTTGTTTCTATGCAGATATTAGGATAATTTTCCCTGCCGCCCCTGTTTATTGACAGATTTGTCTGAAATTGCAAAATGAACCATTCAAATCTATCATTTAAAGCTGTATATCGGTAATTTCTAAGTGTTGTTGAATAAAAACAATAAGCAAGAATACAACAAAAACCAGTATCAGACCATATCTGTAATTCATAATCATCAATTTCAGATTTAGTCAGTCTTTTTACTAATTGACTTTATAAAAATAAATTTTGTCAATATCAACCTAGCAAATCAATTTCAATAAAATCTTATATATGTCTATTATACTCACACATATGTGTTTGTATACATATATGTATATGGTTCTGTGTAAGATAGTTCTGAAAGTAAAATAATGCTGCTGAAAATGTATAATTTTGAAAACAATTGGATAAATCGTTTTTAAAATGTCTATAGAACTTGCAATGTTTCACATAGGCTTTAGAAAATCATTAAACGAGACTGTATAGATGTGTGCAAGGTTTCAGCAGGCAGAGGGAAAGGCTGTTCCTGAGTGTAGAAAAAGGCAAGAAAAGGGCTAGAGAAATAAGTGATTTGGGTGCAACCGAGGAAAGCAAGTGGTTCCCTTTTGCTGAGGCAGAGCAGTGAATAAACACATTGGAAAATCAAACTGGGGACAAACTTTGGAAGAGTTTTTTGGAAAGCTGGCTCTGATGGCTAGAAAGGCAGAATTCTATGCATATAATAAGGACTACTTACAAAGCTGTTAAAAATATAAAGCTAACCTCAAGGTAAGGGCTACTCTGGAAAGAAAATGGATGAACTTGGTGACTGACTGAATGTGTACATACATTGTAAACTGAGATGATGAAGAAATGGGAGAGGAAGAAAAAGGATAAAGCAAATATCCCTAGATTTTATTCCATATTAATAGGAAGATAACAGTTCCTTGTAGAGATCAGAAATAGAGGCGGAAGATTTGGAGAAGATAACAGGTGAGAGTTTGGACTTATTTAGTTGCTATTAAACTGTATCAAAAGTTCTGTAGGATTTTCTAGGCACACACCTAGAATGTGGAAGGGCGACTGACCACAGTAAGAGATTTTCTAACCATCTCACAGAGCTGGTAATTGAAGATTTGAAAGAGAATGTTATTTCTTACGGAGTCTCTGCCAATAAGAAAATCTTCCAACTACTATGTAACTGTTTATTTTCCTGTACATCCTTTATTCCAGTCATTGCAAATGATTTCAATATTTGTAGTTTTTATTAATGACTGTTGGCTTGGATTTTTTTGCACCCTAAATTGTGACTATACTAAGCTTAACTTTGAGAATAATTCATAATAGGTTAAGATAGAAGTAGAATGTGTAAGTCATTGCACCCACTTGACTTAAAAACACGAACTGATTATACTGTGGAAAATACTTATTACTGACTTTGTGTAAAGGCTGCAAGGAAATGCGTACTTCTCTTTTGGGGAAGGAAATGAGCACTTCTCCTTACACTTTTTCAAGTTGCCCTTCCCAATTTTCAGTTACCAATTTTCTGTGAGATCAGGGATTCCAGGGTTCTGCAAAGTTAAATTTCTGAATCAAGTTGACCTATGTTGAACACCCAATTTCTTAATCTGTCTGAAGAATAAAAATAAGTAAAACCCAGTCTTAATAAATGGACCACATAAAGAACTCATTACTGCAATAGTAACCACAACATTCTGTGGCAGGTCAAAAGCAATGACGCCAAATATCAAAGGCGAAGCAGTGAAACCTAATACTTAGGATATTACTATGTACTTGGGTTTCCAACTTCAGAGTTTCTTGACTTTTTGTTTCATTTGGTTTCTTGGCATCAGAAAAATACTCCAACAGATGCCAGAGTTTCAATTTAGAAACATGCAATTACAAGTATCTCATATTTGTATGACACACGGAGCCAGCTCCTTCCAGTGTGAATTCTAATCCCAGGTTCCATCAAGCACTTTTGGCAGCTGCCTTCACGACTGCTGCCTCTAAAGGGCTGTTTAGTAACTTGCTGCCTCTACATGAGAAATGGTTCCATTGTGACCAGACTTAACGCAGCTGCCCAAAGTGAGTAAGAGAAACAGGAAGTAACTGATGTGCTGAGATAATCCTGTACAACACTGCGGATTATTTTTTCAAAAGTAATTTACCTAAACTTTTAAATACATGAATTGCCTTCTCATTCATCATTAATTTGTTTCTTGAATCAGTATTTATTCTTTCCTATTATATTCACATTGTGTCAACAAAAATCTATTTCCTTTGATCAACTCATCAGAGCGTTTTTAGCGCACGCAGTGCTCTTCCTGATACTAGTGCTGTAACTTCACTGTGGCTGACTGTATCAGGCTCAAGACTGAGCACGGGAACAAAGGGCTATAGCATGAAATTCCAAAGTGCAACAGCTGGTACACAGTCAACACTCACTCGTGCTCTGTGAATTAGGCAAGGACTATTTAAGTAGTGTTTACAATAATTTCGGGAAGATTTTTATCGTGATAAAGTGATTATAGTAAACTGGTATTCCTCTGCTGCTCCTAACAGAATTAGTCACCTCTGCAATCGTCCTTCCTACGTCCTTGGTATGTACATGCCTGTCTGGTCCGCTAACCTCCATATTCCTCACCAGTAAGCACTTGTTTTGTGGCAGTTTAATTTGATAAAGGTTCTAAAACAGTAAACAAAATAAACCTGGACTCAAACCTCTGTGCTGTCTTTTACCAGCTGTAAGATTCAGGGCAAATTAATTCTCTGAACCTCAGCTTCTTCATCTGTATAAATGGGCTGAAAAGGATTTACTCCTTAGGGCTGATGTGAAAATTAAGTGGAACTGCTCCAATAAAAGACATACGGTGATGTGCCAAGACTTGAGCAAACACTCGAAACTTCTAACTGTTGTAATTAATATTATTTCATTTTTAGTATATAGCACAGACCTCAGGTCCACACTAGGTGTTTCATACATAAATAAAAATAGAGGAAGGAAGTTATTTTTATAAGTAACAATTTCAGATGCCAAGAAACTGAATGATCCCTTTTAGGTGTCAATACAAAAATTTTGTATTATAATTGAGGTTTATTAA
The DNA here is from genome assembly GCF_048564905.1 of Vicugna pacos. Classification (NCBI taxonomy): domain Eukaryota; kingdom Metazoa; phylum Chordata; class Mammalia; order Artiodactyla; family Camelidae; genus Vicugna; species Vicugna pacos. Next base: position 31,987,791 of record NC_133009.1, read on the forward strand.
TAGGAAAAGTCATAGCCAAATCCTCCTAAAACTGTCACAGTAATTTATCACTTTGCTTTAGAAATAGTTTGGTATTTAAAACCTGATCAATCCATGCTTATACATGACATATGGATAGAATCGAATGAAATCAAAAAAGCATTTCCCTTCACTGGGGTCCAAGTAACTTTGTTCATAAACCCAATAAAACGTATTCTTAATTTCCTCTTTCCAATCTAGATCTGACCTGGAACAGACAGTTCTGTGGTTAAGACTGCAGGCATTTTATCTGCTATCTTTGCTGTAACTTCCATTTACATAGTAACAGAGAAGCAAGCGAGAACAATGTCTCTTATTGTGGGAGGGTAAGAGGCAGGACCTACATCAGGAACACACAGAGCAATAACACCCAGTGATGGGCCTTTAATATCAGCAAAGTGCACATTTCCAGATGAATACTTTTGCTTTTTTTTAAAATTAAGGTTACCATTTTTATACTCTTAACTGACAGAAATAGATTTAAAGAAGTATCAAATGCTATGCGTTGAAATCCACAACCATTTTGTTGTCTTGCTTCCAATTGTTTCTTAATATCTAGTCAAAGAATTCTCTTCAGAAATCTACTTTATAGCAGCTATCAAGGCAAATAAGAAATCAGAATTCTATTAAAAATACAAAAATCTATCAGTTCTAAAAATTGTTACTAGGGATACATTAAGAGAAACATCTATATTAGTATGTGTATAATATATATAAGTTAAAATTCAGTCCAGTGAATAGTGGATGTTAATTGGGAGGAAAAAGGACAAACATCTTAGAAATTTGAAAGGGGAAGTAAGTAAGGGTGCTAAGCAGTGGTTTTCTATTACACTAAAAATTCATCAAGGGGAAATTCTCAATGTTTGTTTTAAAGTTCCGGCCAGAGGCTGGGGCATGACGTTGTAACTGCCTAAAGTTTGGTTCAAGTCAATTGGTCTACAGATGGTTGTTTTTGTTGTGGTTTCACTTTCACACACCTAAACATTGCCCACATTTCAAATTCGACTTCAATTTCAATCTAGGGCTTGAAAGGCACATTTTGCCTTAGTTTCCTTGTTCCCTTCCAGGATCATTATAGAAGGGGAAAAAAAAGGGCCAAAAAGTAAAACCAGAGATGATGCAATAACATCTTTCTAGTTGCGTAAATAGGAAAAGAAGTTTTCAAGCTGTTGCCAATCAGGAGCCAAACAATGCTTGTTCAGCCTATTTGCTAAAGTCATCAGCCTGAGGCTCCAGTTTTACCTGAAGTCTCGAGGGGATGCTGCTGTGATAGAGTTTTCAAAAATTAAAGGACTGTAATCTTGGGCAACAGCAATGACTTGAGCTGCTTTTTTATAAGTTCAGGGACTGAGCCATGCAGGCAAAAGGAGTTGTGAGAAGTAAAATCAAATCAGAACACACTAAGGAACGGTAACTCCTAGGAGTCCTGGTGGGTTAACAAGCCGGGGTAAAACCGGCATGCCTGGCTCCCCGCCATTCACTTTGGCAGCTATTTTGGTTTAAAATTAATAAAAGCAGAGACAGATCATTAACTTTACTCTGAAATATATACATTTTTAGTTATTTGGGGAAAATCTTCTATCAAAATGCTTCCAAGAATCATCATCCATGTATATTTCTCTGCTACATTCTGAGCTAATCACACCATACAACATGAGAAATACATCTTGAAAAATCACTCACTGTGCTATAGAAATAAGAAAGAGTGGTTAAATATCACCCACAGTGATCATTCTTCCTTCTTCTCAGTGACTGGAATTTGTTGACTTATTCAGGAACCACTTATAACACCTAGTCCTCCTTAAGATGGTTGTTTGACTAGGAATTATTTTACCAGCATCTCATCACTGCAGACAAGTTCTGGGTTGCATGTCAGGCCTACGATACCTTCCCGGACTCTTGCTGAGGTTAACCTTTGCTTGTTCTCCTAGTTTCTTCACTAACCTTTAACCACTAACACCTGGTACTCAGGATCAAACTACTGATCCTACCGAGGAAAAGAAATGGCAGAATCTCCCCTTACCCACATGAAAACGCCCATGGAAGGGGCAGCGGTGTAGAGGAGGTCCACATGGCTCTTCCATCGTGGTGGTGGTAGTGGTGGTGGTGGTTGGAGAGATCCTACCCTCAAACCCCTAGGGATTGTCTGTAGGTTGTTACATCATTTATGACTACTAATTCTTTACGTTAAGTTAAGCAAAGAAAGCTATCATTTATTTCAGAATTTTAAGAAAATTTTAACCACAATGCTAGAATCTGCTTCTCCTTCTTCAAATTTTTGGATTTAAGTCTTTAATATTTTGTTCAGAATCTTTACATCTGTCTGTGATCACTGGGTCTAGAATTTTCTTTCCTTTTTTTGTTCCTTCTTAACCTGTATGTCGGGGTTGGGGGGGTGTTGCTGCTCTATTTGTCAGGTTTTGGTATTAGAGTTATCTGAGCCTCTTAAAATGAGAAGAAAAGTATTCAACCCTCCATTAATTTCTGGAAAAAAAAGTTGCATAAGATTAGAATACTTTTTTCTAAAATTTTTGATGAAATGCAACAAATCTGGGCCCAAAGATTTTTTTTGGAGGGTGGAGGGTATGTTTAATATAAACTATATTTGTTAATTAAATTAGAGTTACAGATTTTCCTCTTCAGTGTCAGTTTCGGTAGGCTTTTGTTTTTAAACAATTTCCCCATTTTATTTAAATTATATTTACTGGCATAAATTCGTTCATAATATTTACTTACTATCTGTATAATATCTCCTAGATCTATGGTAATATCATTGACTTGCTTCCTATTATGAAACAGCCTTACTAGGGGTTCTATTTTATTAATATTTTCAAAGAACCAACTTTTGGCTTGTTAATTTTCTCCATGGTTTGCTTTCTTTTATATAGACTTAAGCTATTTTTTTGTAATTTTTTTTTTCCTTCTTCTTACTGTGGCTTTAATTTGCTCTTGTTTTTCAAACTTGAGATGGAAACATATGCTTTTCTACTACTATAATAACATTTTGTGTGATAAATTTCCCTCCAAATATGATTTAAGCTGCATCCCACAAATTTTGCTGTGCTGTATTTTTATTATAATTTGACTGTAAATATTTTCTATTTCTCTTGTGATTTCTTCTTTGACCTATATTTATGTCTGTTGTTTTATTTCCAAATTATTTATGTGTGTTGTTTCTTTTATAGCTATGTTACTAGTATTTATTTTTTATTAAGACCCTTAGGGGCAAGGGACAACTCTGCAAGAAATCAATCTTTTGAAATTTATTTAGATTAACTTTACATCCTAGCATGTGGTCTATCCTGAATCATCTTCCATGTGCACTTGAAAAGACGTGTTTAGTAGAATGTTGTATAATTGTCAATTAGTTCAATTTGGTTAATAATGTTCAAGTTTTATATATTCTCACTTATTTATATATTCTCACTGATTTTATATAGTCTCCTTGTTCTATAAATTTATGAGTGAACAGAACTGAAATTACAACTACAACTATAATTGTGAATTTTTCCCCCTCCTTTCCTGCTATCCTTAGATTAAAATAATTT